>NW_010389952.1:25766-30816 GCF_000710305.1 Buceros rhinoceros silvestris | reverse complement strand
AGTTCCACACAAGCAGTCAAGTCTTCCAAGCAGCGATTCATTTCTTAACAGCAGTTATGATCCATATCCAAATTCAGAACACAAATATTACGGGAAATTCTTGCTGAAAATATACCTGTTTCATGATGACTGAAATTCCTCCTTCAAAAATCACAACTGGGTTAAAAGTCAGTGCTTTTTTTAAAAAAAAAAACCACAACCAAAACCCACCTGCTTGTTTCTACTAAATATTATATTTTTAGTGGATAAGTAATACAAAAGCACAGGGGTTAAGTAAGACTGTCCATGAGCACTTTAAAACATATTTTGTTTGAGTACACACAGATAGCCCAAAGTTACAGGCAACTGTAGAAAGCCACCCACCAGAACCTAAGATTAGCAGGAGGTCAGAGACAGTCGCTGAAGGAAGGCAGTCTGGTCAGAAGGTTACTTGACATCTAGACCAGAACACAGACAAAATTACAGCAGCTGGGAATAAGCTGTAAGAGGAGTACGGCAGGAATATGAAGCAGATAAGACAGTTAAGGGGGAGGAATTTAAGAGACTACAGTTCTGCTAAACAGATGACAAATTGGACCTTTGTACTGAGTATTTCTCAGCTAGAAACAGTAACATGCAAGCTATTTATGACTTTTATTTTGCCAATCCTAATAAAGCCACCTTTGCTACTCAAAAATCTCTAAATATTTACAAGATCTTCTCAAGGACTTGCATTCTGGCAAGGACTTAAAAAAAACCCAAAGAGATAAAAATCAAAAGCCTAAACTAAAAGATAAGGAAAATTTAATGGGGCACTTCAGAATCTGAGAAGCTAGCTGAATTCTTCCACCTGTTGGAAGAAGCCTAACATGACACTACATCTGTCCAGACCACAGCGCAGCTTTAGAGCGGACAAGTAAAGCAGAGTTCTAGTATCACTGATTCTGAATCAACACTGGTAACTTTTTCACCAATTTCTATGAATAACCATTTTCCAACTACATTAGTAAAGCACAGCTCTGCAGTTAGTTACCTGTTTTTTACTTCTATCCTATACCACAACTCTGCAATCTTCTGCTGGAGAAGCACAATTCAGGCTGCTGTCAGATTTCTACATCCTCAGAACGAATTAAAGCCTATTTCTGTGTTCAGTTCAGTCTAACAAACTGCTTGCCAGCTGTATCCTTAGTTTTGCAATGACTCTTCTAGTGTGAGAACTCAAAATTCTGACTAGCTTACTTGGCCATGATCCTGCCCACCAGTTAACTAAACCACTGCAGAAGAGTAGTAGTGGGAGAGGCGAGGAGGGGCAACAGCCTTACACAAAAGACTCTGTGCTTGCATGTAAGGGTATGCACACACACAAAATTTGTTCTCTTCTGAGCGCTGGTCACAATTTCTGTACGCAATTGCCAGGTGAGGAGGAAACACCTATACTTTCCTAATGGAAGTCACCTGAGCAAGGGTGAAGGGATGTATCAGCTGCAAAACCTTACCTGCAAGTTCTTAGTAATAAACTGTTTGCACACAAACAAGAATAACAGGAGGAGGTCAAAGGAGGAAGAAAATGAAGCAGACAGGAAAAGGAAGGTCCCCAGCATACAAGGAGGAACAAAAATGAGACATAAAACTCCAAATTCAAAACCATGAAGTTCCACGTGTTAAAAGAAAAGAAGGCATCAAAATCATCTTTACATCTCAATAACAAGTAGCTAAAATGGTCTTAAATGCTGCAAGACACTATCACGCAGTGGAATACTTACTGAAGACACTTGCAGGATCACTTCAGGTTTATATCAAGAAAGACTAGCACATCCTCACTATTACATTGTCTCTTTCATTCTTTCATAACCTGAGGGAAGTGGCATTGTTCAGTCTGAAGGCTCAGGGGAGACCTCATCAATCTCTACAACTACCTGAAAGGAGGTTGTAGCGAAGACAGTGTCAGTCTCTCCTCCCAAGTAACAAGTAATAGGACAAGAGGAAATAGCCTCAAGTTATACCAGGTGAGGTTTAGATTGGACATTAGGAAAAATTTCTTCACCAAAAGGGTTGTAAAGCATTGGAACAGTCTGCCCAGGGAAGCAGTTGAGTCACCATCCCTGAAGATATTATGAGGCCTTGATGCTCAGTGATATGGTTTAATGGTGGACTTGACTGTGCTGGGTTAACGGTTGGTCTCCATGATCTTAAAGGTCTTTTCCAACCTAAACTATTCTATGATTCTGGTTTCTAGTTTATTAAAGGTATCTTGGCTACCTCTAGAGTAGTGAAGAAGCAAAAGCACAAAGTTCTTCAAAACTGTTCTCCCATCTACTCTGTTCTCTCACTAAATTCATGTGTCCCACTCCAGAAAGATTACACCAGCATTTGCTGAGTAGCTTGTGACCCTTAAGTCTGACCTTGCTACACTAAACTTATCTTCAAAATTTTGAAGTATATGTGATTATCCCAAATGTTCCAACAGCCACTGGTAATTCAAGTTTCTGTACGTTTGTAATGGTTAGGTCTGCACTGCTGAAGGCCTCCCCTGTCTTAAATTTATTATTCTTCTTTATCAGCTAGGCAGACTGGAAATAACTGTATGTGTGTACGTACGTGTTAAAGTACACACACATAAAACACACACATGCATGATTTATTGATTTATCCAAATACCATTAACATGTTAAATAACAGGGGCTTAACTTAAATACTCTTCAATACAGAAAGCACTTCAAACACTTTTGTCAACACTTTAAATCACTTTAGACAAACCTTAGTCTGCAACACAGAATCTTATGTTGACTGGTAATCTTTGGGCTGATTAGAAGGCAAGTAGCTTAAAATGCAGAGAGGTTAACACCAGAATCTCGAGGTACATGGGCAATTACATCTTGAAGTGGTCTGTAACTGCTTATTTTCTGAAGAAAACCCTTCTCATACACTGAGAAGACTGATCATGCTATAAAACATGCCAATGAACACGATGCTAAAGGGATTTTATACTTCTGTAGTCTGGGAGAAATAACCTTGTAAAATAGGCTATAACCAAACTATACTTAAATACCAGTGTTCCCCGAGAGGTAACCTGAAGTTTAATGAGATTAGAAACAGACATCTGTCATGTCTGTATGTATAAACAAGCTCACCACTACTGAGTTGCATCGGTGAAAATTTAAGTAATTTAATGTTTTAAAATATTTAAGCCCCAATCCTCCAAACACTCACTGTTACTTGAAATATAATCAATTACATTTTATTTAAATTAATTTCATTAAACTATTTCCACCCATAAGTTTCACTGATAGTAATGAAAGAGAAAACACATGTTAAAAGCTACTAAAAACTGTTTCTAGAGAAATAAAGCAGAAAGTGACAAACAATGGGAGGAAAAAGTAAATGCAACTGGACTGAGCATAAAACAATGGTTGAAAAAATATATATTCAAGAGACCATTCTTTTCAAGTCTCGGAACAAAGGGATGTCTAGATAACTGCCAAAAGAATATGCATACCATGACTTCACATACATCCTACTAAAAACAAATTGTGAGGTAAAACAGTAAACAAATGCCTCACACCCAGAAAAGTCAACGCTGACAGCTAGTATTAGACATTCAAGACCAGAGTTTCTCATTTATATTTTCAGAACAGCTTTGCTCCTTTTTCTCTCCCATCCCGCTTGAGAAATGTTACACTTGCCCTGTATTTTTCCTATGAGTTCCACATATGGCGTTTCTCAAACATGCTCAACTACAACATTCCTGGAAGTTTTATGGACTCTTCTACCATTTCTATGTAATGTCTTTCAATGTGCTACCATGCTGTCATGCACCGACTCCACCTGTACAGCGGAGCAATTCTGCCTTGCAAGAGGCCACAGCCCTGGCTCCAAGGCCCCCTCAACGGAGTGGGTGCCCATGGGCACAGCGGGAAACCTGCGACCAGAGAGGACATTACTCCAGCAGACCCTTGTCCAAACTACACCATGGATCTGTAAGGCAGGCTCTCCAGACAGCTTATCTTCTTAAGTTTCTGAGCTATGTTAACAGAGCAATACTTTATGTGAGAGTGAAAGAGTACAACTAACATCACACACACGCACACAATCCAAGGGCACTGTTTCAATCACTTGCCTGAAGAGTTACTAAGCTTGTCTTAGCTCTAAGCAACTGGAGTGGAAATACATTGACAGGATCTTTGATGCTTTTGGTTTCAGACTCCGTTTCTTGCAAGAGGTGATCTAGGGCAGTCACCTCATTATTTAAGGTTTTTCTGCTCTTCCAGGAGTCAGAGACCCTTAATCAAGCCCATATGGGCACAGGTCTCAGCTGCCTAGAAATGGCAATGGACAAGTCAGTAGTGACTACTGTATACATCAGCATACACATACAGACGTCCTCAACCACCTACCTTCTTAAAAGCTCTATATTTTAACTGCTATTACCAAACCAGAAAATAGTTACCTTTAAGGTATTAGAAGTAGTGTAAAATCCATTAAAGAAAACTGTGCTTAAAATGTCTTTTATTTTCCAAACATCTCAGATCTAACAAAAGAAACTGTATCTCCCTAAAACCTTTGCTTCCACTGGAGCAACAACCTCCCCCCGCCCCCATGAAGTAAAATAATTTCTCTAAAACCCTGTAATGACCTAATGAAAAACTCAATGGTTCTGCATTTGCTACATTTTCTTCTCCACAGCTCACTCTTTGCCTTTATTTTAAAATAGTAGATATAGCTGCCAAATTATTTACACTTTATGACATGCTAGTTTACATAATTTCTAAGCTTTTGATTCTCAACATTCTCAACCTATGTAAGCTAGAAATACATAATGTTAATATAGGTGTTGGGGAGAACATTTTCTAAAATATGTGCTTAAACTCTTACAATTGCTTCCACCTAATTATCCCAGTGATATTACCGTTTCCTAAATACACTCACCTCCTACAGTCCTCCTTAATGCTGACCTTGCAAACAAATGGAGTGTATTCTCCAATCAGTATTAGCAATTCAGTAATATATCCTAAAGACAGTTTTATTCAGATCTATGTTCATCTGAATTTTTTTTTTTTTTTTTTTTTTTTTT
>NW_010389952.1:2111-25673 GCF_000710305.1 Buceros rhinoceros silvestris | reverse complement strand
TTTTTTTTTTTTTTTTTTTTTTTACAAAGCTATAAAGTTTGATGCTATTACTTCTATGGTCACCAGTAGTTGTGCAATGTATTACATTTCAGCTTCAGGGTAGATCAATAAAGTACTTCCAGGTAAATAATACAAGGAATTACTAGAAATTTCACTGTCACGCTTTTGCGAAAATAGAGGAATAAAAAGTATTTTATAAAAAATCCAGATAACATACTTTTATGAATAGTAACAGTGCAATAAGAAAAAAAAAAACTTAAGACAACCTGCTCAAACCCAATATAAAAAGATACTATTAGAAAAATTCACTTTCAGTATAAGAAACTAAATCAAAGTGTAAGACAGCATGAGTAATGTTTTGGATTGGTTTTTTTCTTTTTTTTTTGCAGCATAAACTTTCAGATCTACCAAAAAAAAAAAAAAGAGAAAGTATAAAACAATCAACAAGAGATAAGAGTACAATTACACCACGCCATCAAACCTATACTCATCTTAATTTGAACATAACTGATCATCCACAAGCAAGAAGTACCTCTTTGCTAAAACAGCATGGAAATTAGATTAAATTTAGAGTAACACACTGAGGAGACTTCAACAGTAGATGGCCTCCTCTTCTTCCTCCCCTTCTCCCATGACCAAGGTTAAAAATAGAGGTTTCCGTTTCCTTAGATTATTTCACTTTAAACTTTTCTAGAGCACTGAAATTAGCTACTCTGCCAGCTTCCTACATTTGTGTTAGAAAAGGAGTGTTAAAAACATGCTTCCCTTTACAGCAACTCAGGAAACTGGCTTCTGTGGTTTGCATTATTATTATCATTTGCAAATGACAAGTCCCTCTAGAAGTTGTAGGTGTCTTCCAAAGTTTTGCTTTGAATACTGCTCATCCAAAGGCCCCTTGCACCACACAGGAACGTATTTTGGGGGTGATCTTTTGTACTCACACATTTTTCTATACTTACGCATTTCTTTGCCATTAGTAAATGCAGATATTTCCAGCGCAGAGTGTTCAATTTCCCATATCCAAGAGCAGCTCCAATATTAGGAAGGAGAGCTTAAGAGCTGCAGAAAGCCAGCTTCAGCTCCCTCCCTCTCAGCCCTAAGCCTTCCAGGAAGTCGGAGATGCTGGAGGCCTCTAACTTCCACCATAGCAGCAAAGGGTGGCCCCAGCTGTCCAGGTCCATATTTAAGGCCAGAAGGAACCACTGTCATCATTTAATTGATTTTCTGCGTAATACACCCACAAAACTTCAGCTGGTAATTCTCGTATCTAGCCCAACACCTCATGGTTGACCTAGAGCATATTTTCCATAGTGGTATAAAGCAGTGTTTGTTTATTCTGAAAAAGATGTACATTTTAGAATAAGTATCTGAACTGTTTATCTGGACATACTGCTATCAACAAACAAAAAGTAGCAAGTATCCAAATACTGTTGTAGCATGAAGTTGTATCCCCTACACATTACTATAATGCAGTGCCACCCATTCACCAGGACATCTGGTATGCTTCATTAGACAATGCACCATGAGGCAATTTTTTGATTGCTTCTAATTCTGCTAGACTGAAGGAGTTCTGGCTGAAGTTATCCCTCCTGAGACTGTGCCTCATTTTCATCTCTTGTGAGAACTTTCAGTTAGAACAGCTCTGCCATTTGAAACAATGAACCAGAGGAAAAACGCTGTCCCTCCGCACCCACGTGCTAGAATTCCAATAGCAGTGTCCCAGAGAATCTTACCACTACTAACACCAGGACCTGAATTTTTTAGGTCTCCCACTACACCCACAGAAAAACATTCAATTTTGATGAAGGCACATCGGGGGAGTGGAAGAGGGGGAATATTGTTGCACATGCTCACTGTAACTCTTTTGTGAAGTTCAGAAGTCTTGTTCTTTGCAAATTTAATCTACACTGAACATGTGCCAGCTTCTCAGGATCTCTCCTGAGGACTTCATGCCAACCCCAGCGTGCCAGGACATCGCAAGGCTTGCTCCAGCTGCACTGAGCAGCTCTAGAAAAACATTTCCAGTTCAACACTGTTCCTTGTATTCCAGGAAAAGACTCTAGAAAGACAGTTTCTCCTCCTAGTCTCAATGCAATCCCAGTTAGCACCTGAACACCATGGAGGAAAAGAAGGAAGAAGGCACACCATGATACAGAAGGAGGAGCAGCATAGGAACCAGGTGCTGGAACAAGTGGAGGTGGCAATCAGAAAGGAATAAATGGTGCAGGGAGGCACAGACAGAGAAGGACAATAAGCATGGGGAGAACGACTAACAGCAGAGCTGAAGCTAACGGACTGGCTGTGAGCAGTATGAAGAGGCCACAGGCTAACCAGCAGGATGGGGAAAGACAGGACTAGCCAACGGTGCTGCCCTCTGCATCTGTCAGCTCTGAGACTGAACATGGCTCTAATCTCCCGTGTGCACTGGACTCCAGCTATACCATAAAATCCAACTGCAGTTTTGTATAAAAGCTGGATTAACAGCCTGCTACCACTGGAGAGATCCCTCTTGTCCCCGCTGCTGCCCGAAACTGCACATTTCATAGCACAACTACTGATGTTCATCTTATCTTAGGGTAAGCTAGTAGCAGGTATGCTTCAACTCAATAGAACAGCAAAAAAAGAGTAATGGAGAAGAGGGAGAGTAGTAATTTGGATGTTTTCTCACAGATACTGAATAGAATCAGTTTACTCTGTCATGAGTAAAAAAGGCAATGTGGAGGAGGGTAGGAGGTGAGCAAGATATTCTACAACTTGTAAAAAGCTGTTATTCCAACTTGCAGTGTACTACAGGTACACTAAGCCTCAATTCTTTTGGGTGGGGAAACAAAAAAACCTCACCCAAACAAAACCAGAATGCAGCCACATAAATAAAGATGATTTCTTAGTAATGACGATGGAGATCTGTCTAAAATTCCGTCATTTTAGAACACATCTGCATTTGGCTATACACCTTTAATGACATGAAAAAACTTCACCTACGCATCACAAAAATATCTCAGTTCAGAAGAGTGCATTTAGGCACCAGGATCCATATCTTAAAAGTCTTCTGAAGTCTGAGGGAAGCACAAAGCCTGTTTAAGTAGTCTGATTCTTTCCTAAGAGAGTCAAGTATACAGCAAATGCAAACCCAAAACCTTTAAAGTACCTCTGAATATTTGCTAGGCAATGGTACTGCTGCCCCCAGGAACAGCAATCCCCAATATGAACACATCCTTCATTGCTCATAAAAGGTTAAGACTTAACAACACAGGAACTTGACATGGATAACATGATTGGAAACACCTAATTAATCCATTTATCTGTTAAGATTGGTTACAAAAAAGCAACACACATGAGGAACTACTCAGGAAATTAGATATTCATGAAGGAAATTCCCTACTAAAACACATGTAATGACTGATTGACCAACCAACCATTGAAAGAAAAATGTGCAGCAGGAGACATCTATTGCAATTTGAGACACATCCTCAACAATATGCTCATTAAAACCTATTTTTTCATAGTTACTGCAATTAAAATCTCCGCTCAGCTTCATTTCTTTTTCTCAGATAAGATCAAGCCTATCTTTGATGCAGAGAGCACCTACATGCAATAACAGAAAAGCCACAAAGACATCAGAAGTGCAGATTAAATGAACTGCAGGAGAAGTGGAAGAAAAAGGAGAAAAACGTCTGCATTTCCAAAAGGCCTGTCAGGTACTGAGTAACAAGCAGGTTGGACAGACACATTCAGAATAGAAATGAGGGTTTAAGTTTGACATATCAGAAATCTAAGCTGTTCTCAGTGCTAGCAGAAGGGAAACAATGTTTCCTTTTCTTAAAATAGAGGAAATTACCTGCCCACAGAAATGATAGGAAGGTTTGTCGGAATAACTGGTCCTTGCATTTCACAGCCCTTTGTATTATTAGCAGAGGAAGCATCTAAAGTTTTAGTTTCTTTAACTCCAATTTACCTACTTTCTTCAAAATTATTTATGGCGACACCTAGCCATCAATGGGACCCTCTCGGTCTTTGAAGTGAGGATAGTAGGTAGAACTGTCTCCTGGACTTAGGAGTTGATCAGCAAAACTTGAGAAAGGTAGAAAACTTCTCCCAAGAGTAGCAGCTATTTCCAATTACTGAACAATCTACTGATTTAATCTATGAATAGCTTGAAAGAGGAAAAAAATCCACAGTTTTCAGAAGTGTTGTATGCCTGCTTGCTTAGTTGGGTTGATGAGCAATGCTTCAGGAGATCCAGTAAAGGGAGAGCACGGAGCAGACTGAACCACGATTACCATTCCAGACAGCAGATGCCTAACGTGTGCTGAAAACTGTGTGACTAAAATCTGTTTAAGAAACCAGGACTTAAAAGAAAAAAAAAAAAAACTTACCAATAGCTCCTCAAAGGCACTTAGGAAATGTAAGTGAACTGAAAGGGAAACTATGGCGCATCGGAAGGCAGGAGAGCACCCAAGCATGACAGGAAATTCCCAGAAAAATGTGGTAATGATTCTTACACACTTACTCTGCTCCACACATTTTCATGTTGTATCATTTTCTTAAAACTTTTACTATTACCCATCAAGCAATAAGACAGCTTGTTATAAGGCAGCTGTGGGAAAATAAACAGGAGTACTCCCTTCTTCCTCCCCCACCTTGTACTTATGCCACAACTGAACAACTCATTTGAAGAGATTTTCTCACCATTTCCTAGACCACCGCCACTGCCAGGAAAGCCTGTCTTCTGCCGTCACCCTTCGGCTAGCTTCCTTTTGCTGGTTTAACTAACCTCTCCATAAGTGAATGCAGATGTTTACGTACATCACCACTTTTAGCTCTTTCCAGCATTAGATCCACAGGACTCTTATTCACAAAATTTGGATTTTCTGATTTCATACTGCTGCAGCATGACAACAAGGAATTACTGAAGATGGAAGCTGTTAGAAGAGCAAAGTTCTTCAATCCATCCCTTCCCTAATCATCATCGTTAAAAATTTTGGATCAGGCTTTCAACTTTCTCAAGAAGTCACCTTCCTGTCCTGGTTTGGGCTGAAACTTCCTTGTTTTGGTTAATGAACGAATGGGAATTATTCCCTGCAAGTGTGATGACCCCGCATTTAATTGGTTAAAAGAGGGTCAGGTGCCCCGTTACGTGTTAAGGTTATAAAGCAGCACGCAGGGAGGAACCTCCCTCTCTCGGACTTCCGCACCTGCAGCAGGGAGCACCTCCTCCGGATTGCCGGCTGCCAAAACCAGGCCAGAGCAGCCTGAGCCGGCCGTGTCCAGGCCAAAAAGCCCAAAGGTCTGCCTGCATCCCCCAGATCGCTCGTCGAGGTCCTGGGAAGCAGCTCGCAGGGAGCCGAGTCCTCCCACGAACTGACCTGCTGATCGGCCAGCCTGAGAGCAGCCTGAGACAAGCCGAGGTCCACACCTCCGGATCGCCCGAGGAAACACAGACTGTGAGCTGTACCTGTTGTAAGTTTTCATGTAGAACCGGGCGTGATAACCAAGCTTTCCTTCCCGTTTTCGAGCCAAGAACTGAGCTCTCCTGCGGGATAAGCCGCAGGCTGTGGGGACTGAGAGCAGCTGCCTGGAGGATGCCCGTGGCCCCCCCATCCCAGCGCGAGAGGAATTCAACCCTGGCACAGCGAACCAAAGTTATCTCGCTACTTGGCCGCCTGCCCAGGAAGCTGACTACAGCTTCGGCCTTGAGAAGTACAGATTGTTTACAAACATTGCTACTCAGTACTTGGGGTTTTTCTTTCTTTCCTTTTCATTCCCCCCCCCCTTCCCTTTTGGTTTGTAATCATATACATACAGAATATAGTTGTGTGGCTTTATCATATATATACATTAAAGTTGTTTCAGCTATCCGAATAGACAGAGGTGTGAATTTCTTCCTTTCCCTATTAAATCCCTTCCTATCAGGACAGAGGGATTCCGTTAAGGTAAATCGAGGTATATCGGTCCCTCGACCCTTAACACTTCCTCAACAATTTTGCCCTCAAATTCTAATTAAAGTACAATGAAGATGCCACTGGTTAAACTGTTATCATATTGCATTAAATCTATTTTGTCCCATGAAATTAATGAGGTATTTTTAATCACCATTCGGCAGCACGGCTTTTCAGCCTGATAATCTTCAATCTCTTTTCAGAATAGAATTCTGGTGCAAGGAGCCTCATTTCATGACCCATTAAACCCTGTTGCTGTGCTACATTTTAAAGGAAACCTAAGTTTTACAGATTGAACTTCTTCCCTCCAGTCATATACCGAGCTCCTCTCAGCAAAAAAAATAGTAACAAATACACTAACTTAAGACACTAGTCAAGTCTCAAGTGGAATTTGGGGAAGAACACCAATCCCACCTCACACAGCCCACCCCCAAAAAACCCCAAAACTCTCTAAAACAGAGAGCAACATGCAGGGCAGCATATCAACTATCCAAGATATCTTGGAACCATGCTGCTTTGCGAGGTGGCCCTACGGCAATGCTAAAGGCAGACATCAATGGACGCAAGCACATTTCTACAGATCAAATAATTTGTATTTCTCAACATTCCAGCAAACACATAAAAGGGGCACTATTCAGTATTTGCTTCTGTCAGTGTTCATATTCTGGGAAGAAATAAAGGACAGGATGGCATCGTTGCCATAATATAAATCCAGACTACTTAAAAGGATAACAAACAATTTATTGAAAATGAAGCCAGGATGATTTCACAATGCAACATTTTATGTGATCCAAGAACAGTATAAAAGTAACCAAAAAATATGTAAAGAGGTCTTGTATATGGACTCTAACTGCTATTAAAAGGAAAACAAATTATACAAATGCCATTTTCAATAGCAGCTTGCCTAACACGTTTTAATTTAACAGGTATCAAAGATAAAAGCATAGTCAAGTTCTTCTGGCAACTTTTGACATCCGTCAAACTCTAATGTTGAGAAGAAAAAAAAAATCATTGACTTCAGAGATTCAAGATTACTTTTTTAATTAATTTATACTTCTTCCTTCCTTCAAAAGTAGCCGTGGAAATGAACTCACCTCATCCTCAGTAAACATGTCATCCTCGTTTATTTTGTACATTTTTCCACTGTTTTGAACCCACACGACTTTGATCTCCAATTTCCAAAACAAGAGAATTACAAAAGCATTCTCAAACACACCTTCCAGATCAGACAGTGCTTCCCCATACACACACACGTATCAGTAACACAAATTACTCTGTTCCCTTTACATTACTGTCAATCACAATCTTTTATAAGTAAAATGTCGATTGTACAAAATATGCAGCTATCCTAACAATGACAAAAATACTTTCTTAGTACTGCCTCCATCTTTCTTTCTTTCCTGGAAGCACATAAATGCCTTCTCACAGCACTGGGAGCCATCCCAGCCATCAAGAGCTGAGGGCAGCTGATTCTCATGCAAGGATGGCCAGCCCCAAGCAGCAGCTCCGCCACGCCAGTGTCTCTGCACTGCTTCATGGCATGTACTCCTCGAGCTCATTCCAGCACACAGGAGCGGGACACAGCTCAACTGACAAGTGCAACTGAAATATGAATACAAAGATCAATAAACCCCAATAATTTTTAATGCTCCTTAAAAAAATATTATAACTACTGCCTTTGATAGCAAGGTGTTTTCCCTAGGGGGGGAAAGAAGTAAAGAGAGCGCACACCATTCCATCCTCAAATCAAGCTTGCTCACTGCTACATTTCTTCCTGGTGTCACTACCAAAATTTTATTTCAAATATCTAGGGAAAGTAATAGATTCAGGGACTGAGGTCTTCAGCCTTTGGAAGGCTGTAAACAAAAGTGTGAAAGTATGACCAATTTTAGGAAATGTTTTATAAAGGAAAAGCATGAATGTGAGCAAACAAAGCCAGAAAGAGAACTGAATCTTTGCAGTACTCTTGTTTTGTTTGTATTCATACAATCACATTATTAAATCATATTCAGGACACCACCACAAAGTCAAGAAATACCATAATTAGTACCCACCTCAACACCAGATACAAAGAGTTTAAAAATAACAGTACACAAAAAAAAAAACCATATAGCAGAGAACTGGGCCCTAATCTCACAAATCCCAAAGCAGTATCCCTGAACCGTACTCTCTCTTGCTTTGCAGAGGCATGATTAAAACAGGCAAATATTTTAGGACTGGCATTTCACAATAACTAGAAGAGGAGGCCAGAAAAGCCATTGCAGTAAAAAAGCTGGGAGATAGGGCAATGAATCTAAAGCAGGATTTTGGAAGACTGAGAAGAAAAACTTAAAGGCACTCTTCTGTTTCTATCAAGTATTTGAAAAGAGTAATTTAATTGTCTTATTTGAAGACTCAACTTACCCTTCCAAGTAGCTTATTGTGAATGAATCGTATTGGAAATCTTCCTGAAGTCAGGGCTCTATTTTGCAGATCTTTACTTAAGATAACTTCAATTATATACAAAATGCTATACTACTGCAAATTAACAGCTAAAAAAGTTATTTAACTAACACTGGTGATACATCTTACGATAATACACATTTGACATTTGCTTTATAAATACAACCCTACAGGAAATAACTAGCTCCTACAACTTGCACAAAAAGAATGTTAACTGATCTCTGTGAAGAAAGTAACATTACAGTAAAGGTACTGTAAATTCATATAGTAAACTAATTACTTCACTCAAACACTTCTAGAGTTTGTCTACACAGGATGCTTCCAGCAGACCCAAAGCAGCTCTGCCCTGGCTCCCATGCGTATAGCTTCCAGTTACTTCAGTGCAGCACAGAGCTCCATCTAATATAATGAGCCCTACATAGGGCTTGTTAGCTCAGGTTGGGTGATGAATTAACCACAGCCACCTGGCTCCTGACCAGCTCAAAGCACCAGCCCAATCTGCAACATCTCATTTAGACACAAGTGAGAGCGTCTCATAATGAAATTGCTTACTCACCTTATTCACCTCACTTACTTCATCTAGTGGAATAAACTACTCACCCGTATTGCTACACAAAAAGCATTCACATGGAAGATCGAGGGCTCTGTTTATTCACACACAAGCTTACTGAACTCCAGCTTTTCCAGATAAGAGAAATTTGTGCTTAATGAAGGTCAAAACCAAAGTGAACAGTCTTTGCTGACAGCGAAACTAATGGCATCCACTACCCTTAACAGTATTTCACACAGTACATCTCTGATCCTTATGAACTAACAGCTCCAGGAGGTACATTAATATCAGGTATCTCAAAGATAAACCTTCTGCAGGACTCTGGAACTCCAACTCAAGACTGCGCTGTTTGTTCACGTATACAGGAAACCAAACCTAAAATCCAGGCTGCGTTGCCTGTGGTACACTGCCTCACAGCCACACTGGAAACTTAAATCTGTCTAATGCTTGTTTTCATTTGTGGGGGAAAGTGCAGACACACCACAGAACAATTATAGTCTAAGCCTGTATCACAAAATCTGGCACATTAAGCTGAAAATATATTTCCATTACTTACTAAGTAAAAACATTACTTGGTTTTTAGGAATTGGCTTCTGTTTTGACAAACTGGCTACTAGAAGTTAACAGACAGCAGTGACATAAAAAAAAATCAATGGCTTTTAGTCCTATCTTCTAGAAAAATATGGACATGTGATTTTTATTAATATTATACTAATTAATAGACCTGATTCTATTTGGGTTTTATTCCATTGATGAGTTTTACATTCTAGGGAAACCCCCTAGATAAACTTTCACAGGCATTTGAATTATGAAAGTAGGAGGCCTAGCAGAAAGTGAGAAGTCCATGCTTACACCTAATAAGGTATCAGAAAAGCTGCTGGGGAGCAAATGGATGCAAATAACCCAAATGCAAGGCAAAAAGCATCCAGGCAGAACTTTCACCTTCCCAGACAAAGTCAATCAGGCATAAGACACAAACCCACAGGAAACCAGACTTCATCAGTTCCGGTACTCGCGGAAATACCTGATTTCTATAATTGGTAACATTCTCCACATAACATCTACTGCAAACTTCTTCAGCACATCGAGCTCGGTATCCCGCAAGGCATCTCCCAGCTCTACCCTAGATATTCACATGCAAGCTACCCAAATATTTTCCCATCCAAATGTTATTTTCTTTAAAAATACATTAAATATTTCCTTTCAAAATCCATAGCTAGTCCTATTTATGTGACTATTTGCTGGGTGGAACAAAGTTAGATGCTAAGCTGGAAATACCGTAACAGCTGAGTATTTTAACTGGCAACACCCTTGTAATGACACGTTTGTGTGTCACATCAGCTACAGACTCTGCAACCTTACAAATCTGACATCTCCCAGCTTGAAAAATTAATATACAAGGTTTATCAGAATTTCACATGCACATGTTCACACACATTCTTGCAAAACAATACACAAGAGCATTGTATAAAATGTATATTCGTAAGTTTGACACTTGTCAGTAACAAACTCAGTAACCAACTCAGGCAGTACAAAACTGGCTAAAACTTCTGTGCCATGCTATAATACAACTTAAGTTACGGTAATTTTTCTCCAAAATAAAAACCCAAATTGGACATCATATATTGTTTTTAACACTGACATTTTATCTCTTTCCAGATAAAAGCAATAGCCTTATTACCTGTTCTGTTCCATCAATATAGGTGTGCACTATTTACATAGATTAGCAGTGTTATACAAGGAGCTTGGCCTAAATAAACATAAATTGTTCAATAAAGATGGTGCAGTTCCTCATGCATCTGACTCTATTGGGCTTGAAAGATTTTTTTTTCCCCCCAAAATTTGAATGCACACACACGGCAATACATACAAAGACTATGCTACTTTTTCCTTACCTCAGATGTATTGACAAAAGGCAGGTTCATTCCCAATTTGAGTATTTTCTGATAGTTTGTTGACACATTTTAGAATTTTAACTTTGCTGAGGTTTATTTTGTTGCATTTTATAAATATAACAAGGTGGAGGGAAGGGGGCATAATTGAGGTAATGCTGGATTCATTAGGTATCCGAGTCTTGATTAAAAATATTTCTCCTGATTAAAAGCGACCCACCCACGAGAATCAAAGAGATAGAAATTTGGAGATGCGCCAGTTCATACAATAACTATGTTTATTTGTCTTAATAAATATTTAAGAAACATGATTTGTGGTATTTGATATAACTGAGCCTGTGGTTAAAAGGCCTCTCTCCACGACATAAGCAAATACAGTCTATCCTCTTTATTTGTCTGACTTCTCTTCAACATTCAAGGCTAATCTAGTTTTAGGTCAGGAAAAGGACTGTGGTCTATCATTTTAAACAAACCATTGTAGTAAAACGTGAACAGGAAATTCCTAACTACGCTGTTCAAAGAACAATGATTAGAAAAACAACACTAGCTCACAAAGTACAAGGATTCTGTGAACTATCACAGGACAATTTCGTGGAAAATAAAATGAAAAAAATTAAATAAATAAAAAGAAATCAAACACATACAGTCACTTTGCTCATTTTTCCTTTTCCCCCTACCTCCTCCCCACCAGGGCCAGGGGTCCTTCAGGCCTTGCCAAGGGAGAAACCTTTGGATCTGAAGGGGGAAGAGTGCAGTATATACAGCTCTGTCTGATACCTTGGAAATATCCGGCCTGCGGGAGTTAGCGCAGGCATGCCATTCATTCCACAACATATAAATGCCCTCTTTAGAGCCTCATCTAAGCAGCAGTTTCATTTGGATTTTGAGGCACAGGTTTGCCTTGTTTTTCAATAAGCTGCTAGCTATTTTTACCAGGAAAAAAAAAATCCTTACATTTAAAAGTTTGCCTGCTAGCATATGGAGAGTATATAAAATGAGTAAAGTGTGGAATCGAGGAAAATCTCTTGTATTAGCATTCTATTCATAAATGAGATTTCCCTGTTCTAAAAAAAAAAAACCCAAAACATAACAACCCACCCAAAACCTCACCAAAACTCACTACACCTGATAGAATTGAAAATATGTATCTTAAAACATTCAGAAGTTCTTTAACCAAAGTGTTTTGACAAATATCTGGACATCTGAGCATCTTCACTAATGGAGAGAAAAAACCCCATGCATTCCTAATTTGAGACAGAAATCACTGTAAAAGGGAAATTTCACTTTTAACGTAATGTTACATTAAGAGCCTATTAATCTTTATAACATTTAAGGAAAACTTTTTTTTCATTTATAGAATATATATCCTAAAAGTGTCTAAATACAGTTATTAGCATTAAAATCTTCATCCACTTTGAAAAATAAGCTTCAGAGCACATATGTAAAAGTCCAAAGACAGAAAAATGAACATATGATCTTGAAAGACTTGCCTTTTAAAGAACACTATTAAAGGACTGGAGGGAGGGGAGAAAAATTTCAACAACCAGGACACTATCCATAGTTTTGGGGTATTCCTAATGGAACCAAAGTACTGGACAGAGGGTAACTTATTTTTAAAGAGGAATGAAAAGTCTTTTATAAAAGTTCCATAGATTCTAAATGTAAAGAAAACAAACCTGTGGTTGTGATTAAGGTAAAAATAAACAAAATAAACATGATTATCAACTGACTTCATAAAGAATAAAACAAATACCTGAAGAACAGAGAGGGCAAATGGTCATATGTGCAAAACTTCAAAATCCCCAGATGTTCACATACCATAGCAATTACACAATGGAGATATTCCAGAAATTTATTACAGTAAGTTTCAAAAATAAAATGATGCAGCTGTATTTTAAAAGAACATTTTAAAAATTCTGAACCCCTTACACGTAAGGCGTTAGAAGAAAAAGCATTATCAATATCCTCTTTCAGCTATTATTTCCAAAAGAACCAGGTAATGCCCAAAAAGCCTCGTACAAGTCAGAAAACAGGGAAAGGAGAGAAAGTCCTTAACTCAAGGATCAAAATCAAGTCCTGGGCAATACTAATACTCCCATGTCTTAAGAGTTGCTCAGCAGGTACTGTGAAACAGAATGGCAGATGCAGCTCACTCCTCACAGGCAGATGTCCAGAGAACAAGATCAAATACATCATCCCTGTTACGGAACAGAAGCCGTGAAGAGGCACGAACAGATCTACAAAATTACTCCCAGAAGTAATGTACCTAACACGCTATCACTGCACAATCTGGTAACCTGTAACAACCTCTACGTACAAGGCACTTGATATTTCAGTGGAAGGGAAAAGTTTACAAAAAATGTACTATTTTCCATAATTGCTGGAGATTTATCTAGTCTGTCAGATTTCCAGAATATTGTGACAAATTTTATGAAAGTTTATTTTAAAAATACATAACTATGTCCATATGAACCATCTGGGTTTTTGCCTTTTATTAAGTCACAGAAAGACATCCTATAACCTGGCTTAGCATGAAAACAGGTTTACCTCTAAGCTCAATGAAATTAAAGTTTTTTTCTGGGAAAACTTAAAATTACTCGGTAAGCACATAACACATCCCTAGAAGAGAAAACGCTGGGTCATAAAAATTTGTGCCAAAATTCCCACAAACTGATTCTGCAAATGTGTTAAAAATGAAGGTAGCTGATAGTTGCCTAAGATGCCCCTGAATCCCTAAGAACAGATTCAGTACAAATAATTAGGTTCTGAGTGATGTTCACAGCCAATAATAGGAAACACTACTGTATTTAATTTTTTTAATAGAATAATGTTTACCAACAGAAGCATTGAGGCTATAGCTGTAAGAAATCTTGTAGATGGCAAGATGCCTGAAATTTCAGATGATTTCATGACATTACACAAAACATTCTCATACTCTTTCCTACATGTTTGTGTTTGGATACCTGCTTATGGACTAAAAGGGCTTTTTGCTCTGAAAGCCTTCTGCCATGTTTAACCGAAGAAATTTGTAACAGTTCTCCAAAACTTCATGAAGAATACCAGGAATTTGCAAAGCAGCTTATTTTACAGCAAGAAAATAACTCCCGGAACTGGAAATACTGTATTATCATTGTACCACCAATCAACCAGAATCCAAGAGTCAGACTGATCATAAACATCTTGACATTTTACTCCAAAAACAAGCTAAAGGGAAAGATTTTTTTAAAAAATAAAAAGAAAAACTTAAAGGATTTACATTTAAAGGGTTGGGGGAAAAAAAAGTAGCTCTACTCTATTAAAAAAGAAAAAACGAAACAACCCATTAAAAAAACCCCAAATCTACCACTTTAACACTGCTTAAGACAAGTATGCAGGGTTCAGTAGGTTCGCTTTTTCTCCTCAACATGTCTTCCTGACTAGAAGGTACTTAACTAACACACTTCAAGAAGGGTAATCATGTTCCACACTGTAGATCAGTTCAAAGGTACTTTGCTGAAACTAGCTGTTCATTAATATCACAGAAAATCATTCTTAAATTCAGTGCACTACATGGTGTAACAAGAAATCAAGTTTAGCTGAATCAGTACACCAGACTCTCAAAGTGCAGAGAACTATTAAATACAAACACCGTGAAATGAAGGATCAGGCCAAGCCCTAGGATCTCTCATTCCATCTCTGCACACACTCCCCTTGACTAAGACAAAAGGCTTAAGAAATCTGTTACTACTTGGACTTCTATGTAAGTATGTTGTGGCTACTTTTGATTAACACAGGTAACTGCAGAGTTGCTACTTTCTGAGGTCCTGGACATAAACTACTACATTCAAATACTGGACCACGTATGAACGAAGAGGCAGTTTCCAAGTGCTGAGAACTGACTGAAATCGAAAGGAAGTTTTCACAACAGATCTTCCTCTTGATGACATGAGATTTACTCCCAAAGTTCCCCTAGAGCCAACACAAATTCATGATTAATCAGTCAGATTAAAAAATACATCTGATCAAAAAATAACTGAACATTTTTAATTAAAAATATTTTGCTTTTCTTTGGGGGAAAATATTTTTTTAAAACTCTGCAAAACATGGGAGATTAAGACACAATAATGTCTTTTGTTATGCAGACAAAATAGAAGCATCAAAATCAAACCTCAATTAAGAAGCGGGCTACAATGGATTATCAAAGTACTTCAAAAAAAAGAATTCACTGTCTGAAGCATTATCAGATCAAGAAAATGGAAGCTCACATGTGTAGAAGTATTTAGGGAAGGACTGTGTTTATTACTCAAGAGGAATCCCAAGACTCGTGAGAAATTAGACCATAGTTTCAAAGGTAAGCATTTTAAACGATCTTTCTGCAAGCTAGTACTCATAAACATTTTTCTAAAAAAATTTCTATAATTTAACTGGCCTGACTGAGCAGCTACAATAAACACAGGGGTGAAATTCAAATACCCGTGCACAGTCTTGAGCACATGGTGCTATTTATCACAGATCGCAGTACACCCATAACCACAAGAGCACTGCTAGGTTTTTCCTTGAATAAACTATGAGCTGGCAGAAAAGCAAAGATAAAACAACTCAAACCAACACCAAGCAGTGTAGCGTACACTTTTTTTTTAATGTCATCACTCAGTACACTGCATACAGTTGGTAATAAGCACATGAATATGCAGTATGAATACACGTTCTTTAACTGAACTTTGACAAATCATCTAGTGCACTTCCAGTCTTTCCATGCATTTCCAGTATGTATTTTTGTTACATAAAGAAGTTAGTTATGCTTTCTCTAGCACATAATGGACAATCATCAGGTTAATTTGTGTTAGGCAATTATAGTGTCAGAAGCTATTTAGATACTACTAAAATTGATCGATGATCCAACAGGCATGATGGTCATTAAATCAATTCTCCTTGAGTTCTGTGGTTAACTTATTCTGAAGTTTGAGGTTCAGGGATTTTTTATCTATGAGCCAGATCGTATCTTTAATAGTGTTATCCAAAAGATGTAATCTGAAGGAAGACACACACATGTTTAAGCAGTAATTTCCAAACACCTGCAATACTTTATCCTTCTACTACTTATCCCTGTATTGCCAAAAAAACAACAGTAGTCTATTTTTTATTCTGAAATTTTCTTTTAAGAATGCATGAAATTGCTGTTGAAGTCAAGTAACTTTGGACTGTATCCTCCTTTAAGAAGGGTGTCACAGATTATTTATGCTACAGAACCAGATAATTAAGCAGTACTTCAGCTGCCTTCCCAAACATGGATGTGATGTCTAAGAATGTGTTGTGTATTAAGGTTTCTTAGAAGTCTTATTTTTGTAACGCGCTGTAATCCAAGATTAAATAAATCAATTTTGAAATAAGCATTTTCAGCTTTGATCCAAACTTTGCATTTTGCCATAAAGAATCCTAATCACTGTGTGTGTGAAAGAGCTTCAGCTTAAGTACAACATAAATCAAAATAGTTTCAACAAGATTCTCCATAGATATTTCATTTGAAAATAACTCTTTCAGAAAGCTATGAAAGATAGCCTTTGATTCTCTGCTGCTGGTTCAAGGGCGTTGATATCTCTGTACTTTATTTTTGTCCCATTGCCAATTAAATATACTGAAATAGAAAAGTCTTTGAAAACAAAAATAAAAAGCTTAGTTGCTTCAGTTTTTGATACTCACTAATTCAGCCCTTGATGGCAATCAGCTTCCTCGGTCAAAAGAGTCACCAGTACAGCACAGAATTGCTTTCACCCTGCACACCACTGGGAGACCACCAAACTCATCACTGGACATCAAGAGCCTCTCCTACTCCAGTAAGCGCCCACAAAAAGGCAGAGAAACAAACTGATAAATACTCCAGCTTATCTGGTCATGCAACATATATCTAGAGCAAGCCTTGCCAGGAGGCTAGCTGTATTAAACGGCTGACTCAAGCAATCCAATGGGCCATTAAAAGCGACAGATCATGTCTTGCCATGCTTTTAGCACACTCTAAATGTATTAAGTCCAAATTCATCTTCCTATGTGGAACACGATCAAGACCCTTATAGCACGGCAGAACAAAGCCTACATGCCCAAACCCTTGCCAGTAATGGCTATTTAAGACAGATTTATCTCACCAAACAGGCTTGGGATTGGTAACAAGGCAAAAAATACAACATCGGAGTCCCTGCTCCTCTCCATAAGCAGACACACAAAAATCTTGTTCATCCATTCAAATATTATAGCCTCCTCCTCTATGACCTGGCAATTTCAACCTTGACCCATTTCGGTCCCTTAAAAATTTCCCCAGGCACACCATCACAATCTTTTAACAAATTACAGCTTAAAACACTGGTGACAAAGCCACCTTCCAAGTCCCCCTAAAAGCTGCTCTGGTTTTTGTTATTACCTTGACATGCATTTTCAACTCCACCCTTCCCCAGTTACACCCTATGCTTCTACACCAAACTGAGATCTTCCCTGGGGGTGCTCCACTGTCAAGATCCTGCCCATATCTAGCTGATCATCTTTAGTTCCCTCTCACACACGCCTCCAAAGTATTGCACTGCTGACATCCAGCTGGTCCTAGATTCAATTTTCTCCCTGTCAGGGGTGGCAATACTCACCACTGACTTCACCAAACCTTTCATGAGTTTTTCCAAGTTGCTGCTGATACCCCAAACTCAGTCCCTAAATTGGTTCTGCTGCTAGTAGCCCTCTCACTTCTTAATAGCCACTTCAGTGCTGCTACTCAGCTGAAAAACTCTGACACCTGTTTCACTGACCACTGTTGACTTTTATACCTTCATCTTATGTGTGAAAAGTGAATCCTTCCTCTTAAACATAACTTGAAGCTTTTTAGAGATATGTTGTTTTACTACGGGGGTATTTTAAAAATCAGTAGTCAGGACCACCATTCGCAAAGAGGATTTACTCAAAGGTTTTAAACGGACTCATCACTTTTGCCTAGGCCAATTCCTTATTGAATTAAGCTTAATTGACATAAGCCACTTAAATACTCATCTGCCCTGAAGGTTAAGTCAGCTTTAGGGAATGAAACCAGCTAAAAACTACCCTCCCCAAAAAACAGACAAATGACATACTGCATAGGGGTTTTCTTTCTAATTTGTCTTACCATAAGGTCAGACAAGCACCAGTACCAGTGAAAGAGAGAGGGGAGAACATGTGGTTGGGAGGGAGGACACTGCTGCTTTTGGCAGTAGCTAACTAGTAGCTCAAAGGTGCCATAGTGTGAAACCTTGCTGAACGTGCATGCTGCTCTGCTGTAGCAGGCAGAGAGGTAGGAAAAGTACCTAGAGCATGTTTTCTTTAACTAGCTTCTCTCAACCAGAACCAAGTTGAAGACTATGTAAAAGCTGCGATACTGGCTGGCTTTGCCGGTGAATGAGAACAGTCACATCTGCAGCAGAGAAGATATTCAGGAAGTTCTATTTTTAACTGTAGACAGAAAAAGTATTAGTCTTACTTTGTTTCACAAAAATATCAACTAAATACTTCTGTCTGGCCTCACACAGAACTTTACAAAGCTTACCTTACAGTAAACAACACAAAATTATAATCCATCATTACATTTAACAGGCACCTCTGTGAATCTTGTTAACAGGACTTTCCTACAGATAAGTTTCTATTTTTTTTATTGCCTACAACTCATTTGTTCTTATGTTTGCACAGTGCTGTCACTGTATTTACATTCGCTAAAAACACTAAGTTGTTATCTCTCAAACTACAGTTATCATTAGAATCCAAGCCCAAACAGGAATTTTTTCTCCAGATAGGAGAACTTAAAACCAAGCCCCAGCCTTGCAACATTTCAAATCTTGCATTCTTACATGTGCAGATTATAGATCCTGAAAAGCAGACATTTCCCACACACACCCCCTTTAGAAGATATGTTAATGTGAATACCTGATTTTCTTTTAACAATGGTTGGTGCTGTTCAATGACAATAAATACAGCCATGATGATTCTACTGGCTCAAATATACATCAATTTATACAAACAAGAAATACAGAAGTACCTTCTCCAACAGTTTTGAGCCTGGACAATATCTAACGGTTCATGGTTTCCCAGTTTATAAGGTCCAACTCATACGAGGCAGCCAATATCATATCGCAGAACCCTTCAAGAAAAAGCCTTCATAACATCTGCCATGGCATTGCTGTAACACACTAAAGTAACAAGTGCTAAACCAGTCCTTTCTAGAATGCACACAAATGCAGTAAGGCAGGTGCCCACATTCCTTATCTAACTGCTGAAAATATTTCCATTTAGAGGTAAAACCTAACACGGGCACACAAAAAAACCTTCACCTTTAACAAAACTTGGAGAAGGTTAACAGCATTTTTTGGTTAATGAGGTTACCGTGGCTCAATAGCTGTTTTGATGCTTTAGCACACATGCATTAGGTCTTGCAGTTTTATGCTACCTAAGCTAGATTTTCAAAGCATATATATTTTAACCAGTAAAAACTCAACTAAATAAACCATAATTCACTACTATTGTACTGTAAAGAAAACCTTTCACCTTTAGGAAGGAACAGTGGATGCCTCCCACCCCTACTTTCTCAGACACTGAAAAACTGCTAAAAAGATTTATAATCCTCAATGACTGGAGATGTAGCACTCATTTTTAACAACACTGAATTACAACAAAACATGAATCCTCATCTCATACAGGCATTGTTTTTTCCCAAGCAACATAAATCTGACAAGAAATTGAAAGCTACTTTTTAAAAACATTTAAATCAGATCTGAGATCAAGGAAAAAACCCAATAATTTAAAATTATTTACCATGAATCTGCTGATTAACATTTACTTGTTATTAAAATCTATCAACAAAACAAGTGACTCAGGTTGAAAAGTGTACCTAATACCAACATCAATTCTAGGATGCTTGCGCCTACTTCATTTTTAATCATGAACATTTTCATGTAATTCATCACAATATGAAGTTAAATATCTGTCTCTTTGAAGACTTACTGCCAGGATGATAATAATAAAATTAATGTATCCCCCTCCTGAAAGACAGAGAAGTAGATTTATCAGGGTGTGCCATGTGTACGTGTGAAACTTTCAAAACAAAAGTCAGTTCCACCATGCCTTTAAAAATATTACTCAATTATTCTGAACAAGAACTGAAGTACAAATATGTGCAGACTGCCCAGGGAGACTTAGGGCACTGCAGCCCTTTCTCAACACCATGTGCTGCATCATGTATTCCCAGTCACATGCCAGAAGAGCAGTTGCACAGCTGCATAGCTTTCCCATCCACACTATGGCTGCAGCCAGGCTTCACATTTGCACAGAAAATTCAAAACATCTGGAT
The DNA here is from genome assembly GCF_000710305.1 of Buceros rhinoceros silvestris. NCBI lineage: Eukaryota > Metazoa > Chordata > Aves > Bucerotiformes > Bucerotidae > Buceros > Buceros rhinoceros. The sequence goes on along the minus strand of NW_010389952.1, from coordinate 5,522 downwards.
CTCAAGTACTACTTTATATGCAATGCTTTTAATATAAATGCTATCAAGTCCACTGTATTTACTGCTAATTTGAGGTAATCAAATTATGCAGCTGCAGTGATCCAGATGCCTCAAGTAATGGGGATAAATTGGATTTCTTTCTTGCTGTGTGAAGAGAAACACTGAGATAGAGAAGCTCTCCACTTTCTAATGAAAGGGTGGCTGCTCTGCCAATCCTTAAGGGATATGTTTAACTATATATATTATATATAGGTCAAATGATACATCATGCAATGAAGCCAGTTAAAATAGATGGTCAAGAACAATGAGACTTCAAATAATAGCTTACTCAAATAGGGCAAAAAAAAAATTAGATAATTTCATCTAGAGAGCTAAAGGTATAGAAAAAGTACTCCAACATTTAATATCTCTTACTATTAAAAACATATCATATTTCTAGTTTCAACTTCTGACTATCAGATACTATTTTAACTCCACTAAACAAAAGAGCTCTAAGGTCTCCAGTATCATCTCTTTTTATGAACAGTACTCAAACCACTTCTTAAAACATCTCTTCAACTGAATAAATTCAGCTCTTTTGCTCTCATGGGCGAGTGTATTTTCCAGATGCAAATTAATTCAATTTTTTTTTCCCTTTACAACCATATCCACAGTTTAGCACTGACAGCCTATTTATAAAAGCACAACCAAATTAGTATTTCAGTAGTTCTGCTTTCCTTTAAACATTTTCAAAGCATCTCTTCCAAAGTACGTTTCTGTACCCTACAGGTTGTATTTTATGTTTTACATTAACAGTTGCATCGGTTTGCATCACAGTCAAATAAAGTATGTGATTTAGATCTGTCCAGTCATTGTAATGTTTACAGAGGAAATATTAAAATAATGATCAACAATCACTTTGTTTTCTTCCCATTCCACAAACAGCATTATTTCAAAACAAAATTGTGTGTTAACACAGTTGATAATTAACATACAACAAAAAGGAAGTAGACACGGAAAGTCCAAAAACACATACAAACCTGAAGCAAAATGACAGAGGTACTAACTATTCTGTTGCCTTCATCTTTCTGATGCTTTGGTATAGAAGCGTTTGAATTCCAATAATGAATGACACTAATTGCAACTCTCAGTGCAAAGGTTTAAGCCAGGCCCAGAAAAGTGCTATTTGTGGATAATCTTTATTTAAATGCTTCTGGTCGTCTTTGCGTTTCTGAGTAAAGTCAACTGGACAGACACACATCAATACTCCAGAAGATATTCTCTTGCCTGGACAAACAGGCCACTGCCTCCCTAACCTACCATGCACTGATGTTTCAAAAGATTCTTTCCTTCACTATGGAGAGGTGCACATCTTCCAATTTTGCCAAAAAACTTTGGAAGCAATTCTCAGGGACTTCACAGCCCTCTTATCCAGCCTCAGAGTTGCTCCTCTCCATGTATCAAATAAGGGAAGAAAATATATTAAAAAGCAGGGAAAAGGCAAACAAGAGGCTAAAAGCAAATGCATGTTGAGAATGAGGAGTCCTGAAATAGTTCAGTAAAAAATAGCCAGCACTTCTGGACTTTTCTGACCACTACTCACTTGAGCATTTCTACTATGAGCCCCTAATAACATATATATGTGCCTGGTGACTTTCCCAAGCTGACCCCTTGTTTCAAGCCCATTAGCCTTTCCTGTTTCTTTCCAATCTCTACAATTCTGATTTTTCATCAGTCTCCTTGTCCAACACATCTTAAACTTCCTGACCCCCATCCTCTTATTTCACACATGGTTCTTAGATTTCACTATCCAACTTACTCCCTTCTTCACTAAGCCTTTGCATGCTCCCTTGCATGCATATTTTTTTAACTCTGAAGATTCATCATCCAAACTCAGCGCTCCTTCTTTCCCCTCGGGGTTCCCTGTAGAGCCAAGAGAAGAGCTGACACCCTCATACACCGAACCCTCACCAGACCGGTTTCTCCTTACCCGTTTTTCCCTGTCCTACTGGTTTTCAGTCCAGTTCCCCTACTTTTTTCTTCCCAGGCTTCAGGTGACATTCTCCTTCTCCCTACCCCCAACTCCTCATTCCTTTGCTTTCCACGACCTACTGAAATTTTGCCCCCTCTGTCAATTTCCAAAGCCATCCCCAGTTGTTCCTATACTCCTTGTTCCAACTCACTTCCTCTAAAGCACAGGGTTTCTCTCCTATGCTCAAATTAAGCAGCTTTTAGGTCTCCACATTAAGATGCTGATGAGGACCGGACAGAAAAATTCCCTCATTTCAATTAACGTATCAGCCCACTAGCTTGCAGGAGTGTCTGCAACCACACAGGTCTTCAGCCAGCCCATACTGACTTTTCAGTGGCCCAAATGGCTGATTTATCCATACAAACACAGTGCTACACCTTACAATCTTAAAATCCCCACTTCGATACAACGTAATCTAAATCTTCAAACAAGACAACTCACATTAAGAAGCTGAAGGAAACATTCCCTCTCCCCAGCATTGTTCCAAAAAAACAACACTATTTTAGCTGAACTTTCCACATACAACAAATCTAACAACACTCACTAGCTTGGAAAGCTTTTGCCAGACTCAGACAGTTTTGGCTAAGCTCTAATCACTTGAAAACAGCTTGTAACAAACAATAACAGCTGGAAGATGCCATGAGAATCATCAATATCAACCACAAATATAGTCAGTCCTTTATAAGATCATTTACAAGCCCAGTTATTGACCAGAACCTCAATACAGCAAGTACTGTGCAAACACAAGATAAAAAGGCAGTTTGATGCCTTGAAGAACTTGCAATCTATTAAGATAAAAGTCATCCACTACCCTGAGAGGAAAACATGCACTGAATGGCTCTATTCTGAGATCTACAGGATCTGCCAGACAACCATCTCCAATCTATTCACGACACACAATCCACACAGATCAACGCAGTATCTTCCCCAACCTAATCACCAATTTGATACCAAAGATAAGAAGCTTTTCAAAACTGATCATTTTATCACTCTTCTAATATTCTCCCTCTTTTTTCTGCGTTTATTCCACCACTTCTTACCACAGAAAAGTGTAAGGCATACACTTCTGAGTCCTTTATCCCCTCTCACTCTGTATACAAGTCTCACTCTGACTTACCTCGTCATCATCACCACCTCTTTCTCAAACTCCAAAATCCTTTATAAAGCACATTTCTCCTTCCTCAACTTCTCCCATTTAGAATATTCTTCTCAGCTTCAACGGGAAAAATGTTGGAGGGGATGGGAGATTTTTTGTTTGTTTGTTTTAAACAAATAACTGCTTCAGATTTAATTCACTAACCTAACTATACAAAAAGGCTGAGAAATGGCAGGGGGAATTCTGAAAACAAAACCAAACTACTGAGTGCCAGCTACAGGGAAAGAGGAGCCTGTGGGGTTGC
>NW_010389952.1:0-2079 GCF_000710305.1 Buceros rhinoceros silvestris | reverse complement strand
ACCAAACTACAGAGTGCCAGCTACAGGAAAAGAGGAGCCTGTGGGGTTGCTTATGAGATTACTGCCCACAGGAAAGCTTGGAGGTGCTGATTCTCAGAGCCCGGATCAACTGCAGCACAGCCTGAGGTCCCATAGTTTTATCCAACTCCTCCTAGATAAACACAAAATCTCTCAAACAGAGAAACTGGGAGCTGGTCTCTGTCAACCTACACCAAACTCAAAATGCTAAAGTATCTATGATACAAGTAGAGTATTCTGCCCTCCAGGTTTTCAACTTCTTTTTGTAAAAACACAGCTCTGGAACCATTTCATTGTTGCTCTGACCTCTCCTTCCCAAACTGTGCGAGAATACAACTAACCTGATCCTTTCCTACTTTGCTGCTGCTGCCCACAGGAATCTGAATAGCTGCAATGAAAACCAAGAAGACCAGTCACTTTCCGCTATGCAGAAGAACACAGAGTAACTGTGTTGTTACTAGAGTAACAACAGCGGTCTATTCTCAACCAGAGATTAACCCTGCAATCATAAAACTAGCTCCTACTACTTGAATCCTATGGAAACATGCTCACGAAAACATCATGTCTTTTCTATTCACCCCAATGCAAATGCCTCAGTCTCCATTCTACAGCCTGCAAAATAAATCTAAGTTTAAACATTGCTGTGAAATATTTGGACAAATTTTCAAGCATCATGTGGCATTTCAATTATTTCTTCAATACATGAAGTCACAATTTCAGCAGCACTATTTAAACCGAATGGTAAATGAACTTAAACACTCTTGTAAATGGACAAGTCTTTTCTGTCATTGTCTGCATGCAAGGTATTCCAGAAGATGAAACCACATACCCTCTGAAATTTAATGGAAAGGATAATATGCAGAGAAGCCACAGATACACTGTTAAGTCCTCAGTTACCTTTAAAACAGCATATTACAAGTAAGCCAACACCATGTATATGCATTTTTATGTAGAAAAATGTGCTATTCAAAGCACACTAACAAATATTTAATGCCTCAGCCAAAAAAAAAGTGCATAAGTACGTCTAAATAATGAGACAAAAGATCTTCATCTGGTAGGTAAATATTTAGGCTGTTTAAACAGTTATGTATCATTGTGCAAGACGGCAGGAGTTGCTCAAATTACTACAGTCTTTCACCCAGACAGCGCTTAAATGTTTCCGTGGCCTGCTTAACATTCCAGGCATACTTCTGGCAAGGTAGCTCTGGCTGAGGTTCAAACTGTCCTTGTCCAACTTTCACTTACTATAAAAACATTGTTTAATATAGAAAAGCATACACGGAGACATATGTTCCTTATTTCGCTGACACCTAGAATACTGACACTTGTGTTCGCTAACTCCGCGTGGCAATTTTTAGGCAAACACTTTCCAGCGAGGTCGCGTTTACCGGGAGGCACCCGCTACAGACAGTCCACACTTCCAACAGTTTTAAACTATGGTGCTTATGTATTACTTACAATACAGTTCAACTGAAAAACATAAAACCAGCCCGTATTTATTTCTTCAACGCTGATTAAAACGAGAAGGCCTAACTCAATCTCACCACGCACCGCACCGTCAGGCCAGACCGAGGTGAAAACGCTACCCCGAAACAGCGCAGCAGACGGGTAATTTGCAGCAGACCGCGTATTTGTCAAATTAACTGCAGGAATTTACCGGTTTGCTTACCTCCACGCAGCGTTATCTTTTATGAGGAGGTAATCTACCAAATTACTTCAGCATGCCTCCAGCCTACTGCTGCCAATTAGTTCAGCCCGCCTAATAAATCAGGATGGCCAAGCCATTCGGTTACGGTTGGGACTAGTCCAGGATTTGAGGGCTACGAACAGAAGCGGAATGTTCCTGCCTACCCAACTCCCCCCACACACAGATAACACTTGGTCTGAGCACCCACCGCGGGCGAGGAAAAAAAAAAAAAGAAAAAAGCCTTAATTCCCTTTATTCGCTTGATCGACTTTAACATTAACGCTGGCGGCAAAGCCGCTGGCCGTTGGGATAGAGGCTCGCTCTGCTCCTCAGGTCTTCACACGCATCGGCCGAGGAGGGCCGGTGTGACAAGG
>NW_010389951.1:28152-28363 GCF_000710305.1 Buceros rhinoceros silvestris | reverse complement strand
TCTGAAAGACCTGCTTTGTAGCTGCTAGTCCGAAGGCTGCTCAGGGGTTAATGTGTTGAGTAACAGGACAGTCCTGATCCTGCAGCGTCCCTTCTCGTCCTCTGCTCCCCGCGGAGGGCTGGGGCAGGCTCTGTCTGACCAGCCTGCTCTTGATCCGTACCGTTTTCGTACGGTGGCAGGTGGTGGGGGTTTCTTCTTACACGATACCGTG
>NW_010389951.1:25068-27390 GCF_000710305.1 Buceros rhinoceros silvestris | reverse complement strand
GTGCTGGGGGACAGGGGTTGGGGGGGACCTGGCCGTGCTGGGGGAACGGGGGGACTCAAGAGGATTCAAGGACTTTCCCAAACAAAAGGATTTGTGATTCTGTTCTCAGTCACGGCCAGGGATTGCTTCTGCTTACACTTGCCCAGTGCAGACCCAGGTCACTGCTAATTTCGTGTCCCACGGTGCGGGCAGGAAGGGAGAGGTGACCCTGCACTGACCAGCGAGCTGTCCCATCCCATAGACGTCATAGTCAGTGATGTCGCAAAGGTCTGTCTCTCTCCTCCAACGGCTGGTGCCCAAGGAGAATTCTGTCCATTCTGCCTTTGAGCTTCTGAATCCGGTTCCCATCTGCTGCTGAGTCCAGCCTGGGCCTTCCCCAGACCTGCCCCCAGCACCAGTGGTGGCACGGACCTGGTTGACATCGATTGGTGGGGTTGAGTTCGGTGTTGGTTTTGTCTATATTTGTTCATAGTTCATTCTATTGTTGTTGTTGTTATTGTACATAGTTCATTTTATTGTTGTTGTTGTTATTGTCATTATTCTCATTAAAGCAGGTTTCGTTTTCTTTCCCAGCCCATCAGTCTCTCTCCCTCGTTCCCGTTCTCTTCCTTTGGAGAGGGAGGGGAGTTCACAGGGACCATCTGCCGTTCACCCAGTGCCCGGCCCAGCCCTCATCCATGATGCTGCTGTGGACATAGTTGCCATTTTTTCCTGTATTCGGCAAGACAAAATAACAATTGGAAGTAGTTTATAGACTCAGCCCCTTCTGCAAACACCCTCCTGTTCTCAATAAACAGCCCCGGTTTTCCCTGTACGTTTGTATTTTTATGTATTTTATATTGTGGTCCTGAACAGTTCCATCGGCAGCTCGAGGAGTTTTGGCTGAATCAGAATTAAGATTCTGCATTCACCTGGAGATAAGGAGAAGCTGCTGTTGGTTTGTACTCGCCCTCCCCGTATGAAGAGCATCCCGGCTGGGCCGTGGCGTGCAACACATCGGAAAGGGATTTGCTGTGCTGTCTCACAGCAAAAAGGGAGGTTTTGAGGAGCAAACACCCCCCATTTTTTATAGCTGATCTACACTCTTCTCCCAGAAACAGTGAGGTCCTCGACACAATTCCTCTGTCGAGGAGTGATCTGGGCATGACGGAGATGGTACAGAGTAAGGCATGGATAACGTCCTGCATTCAGCTAAACTGGGGTTAATTTCTTCAGTCAGGACAGCCAGACAGAACCAGCCAACGGGATATTCAATAGCATCCTGATGTGTTGGCCTTTATCGTTCTCTCTCTACTTGCACAGGATACACAACTGCAGAGATGACAAAGGAAAATTTACTTTTGGGCCTCTTCTGTAATTTCCCATAACCTACTCCCAAATCCAAATGCAAAGCTTAGGAGGGGGGGAAACTGCATTTTCTGGGGAGTCATGTTTTCTATCTGGGGAAGCTGGTAGGCAAAGCTGCCTTACGCGTGTAGTACTTCAAGCAGCAGTAGTCAGGCTGGGTTTGTGTGTACAACATGAGGAAGGAGACACATGAGCAAAGGACCATGTGTTTCTTTGAGATCAGTATCCTCAGGACCCCTTGTGCCACAGATTGGCACGGGTCAGAGTCATTAGCTTGAGTCTGAGAGTACCGGGAGGAGGAGAAGAGTTTCTCCTGTGGATTCGGGCTAGGACTGGAGCACCTGCAGACCTAGAAAAGCTCTACAAGGAGCTAAGACAAACACCACAACGTGATAATTGCAGATTATACAGTGCAGCAGAGATTGCAGAAAACTCAGTGCAAGAAGTGTACTGGAGCCATCATGCAGGAGAATTCTCTGCAGCAGCAGGAAGGAGACCCCCACCACAGACAGAAAGCTTCAGCTTACACGAAGCTCCGAGACACTTATTTTACAGGGGACTCACTATCCAGAAGAACATAGTTCACCTTCAGATTCCTCAGGAGCATCAGATAGCATTATTTTAAGATGGAAAAACTGCAAGGTAGCATAGCTACCACAGAGAGGCAGCAAATGCTTCCAGTGAGAGATTCTGCAGTCGTAACAGAGGCATAGCAGGGTAGGATCAAGTTTTCCTGTTGCAAATGCTTCAGGGGAGGTACACACACACAGAAAAAAAAAGCCTGAAAATTACCCCTTCAACACGCCAGTGGATCAGTTAGTGTATTTTGATTACTATCACTGTCGCTCGCTATGGCTTACAGAATATATAAGCAGATGCCCATACTATCTTTTAGCAAAATTAAAAACAACCCCACCAAGTCAGGATCTCAGAAAAATAGTTCAAAGCCCAGTTTTGCCATAGACTTCCTACACG
>NW_010389951.1:21466-24976 GCF_000710305.1 Buceros rhinoceros silvestris | reverse complement strand
CAGACTAGTTTCCTGTCAAGAAGCTGACGACAACCATTCCTTTGTTTTCGAGAGACTCATTTGATAAAGCTATAAAAATGCCTCCTTGGGTCATGCACTTCCTCATAACCACTCTCAGCCTCTGGGTGTCACTGCAAGCACAGCAAGTCCTTAGAACAGGTTAGCCAGGCTTCCCCTGGCCACCTCAGCCCTTGCAGGGCTAAGAACTTTTCCAAAACAAACTAGCCCTACAATACCAAAGGCAGAAGCTAAGTGGTAAAAGCATCACTGAATTCAAAAAGACACCTTTAGTCCAATATTCTTTCAAAGGACATCTTTATTATAAAAGATACAGAAAATTAGAGTTCAAACTTGTTTCCTCCGTGGCATTAATCCCAGCAGTTACATATATATATAAAAGGTAAACATGTTTAAGAGCATGTGTACACCCAATAAGTGTTTGGTACCTGCCATCAAACACAGCAAAGACACGCTCAGTATCAGTGCACTAAGGGCAGTGGGCGCTCATCAGTCTGCTGCAGGCCACGGAAGGAGCTCCTCATTTAGCCCCGTGTGCCACAACAGCACAGTAAAGCAAGACCCACAGGGCAGGAGTTCAGCCTTGCTCTGCTGTTTGAAGCAGACTGTTTCAGCCTCAGTCATAGAATTCACCCCTCAGTCTCAGTTGAGATCAGTCACCTCAGGTACTATGTCACTGAGCTTTCACTTCTTACCGAAAAATGGCTGGTTAAGTCACTTTAAAGTCATTAATTCCTTTCTGTTAGCCAAGGTTTTTTAACTTTCACCTGAATTCCCAGCTTCCTTACAAAGAGCTGTTTCTTACATACTTACTATCGAGAATTTAAAGCAGTGGCTGAGAACTGAAGTTTCTACCACTAGTGGATAAACTCCTGGTGGTTCCATTCAGGTAGCAAAACAAGCCACTCACTGTCCGACAGGAGAACTATGCACTTTGCTGACCACACTACAGGTACAAAGACAGCGAGAATAAGGGGAAAGCTACCATGTATCTTGGTACAGGCCAAGACTTCATTTAACCATCATTTAACGCATGACAGATCACCATGTAGACAGTGAATGTGAAGACCAGAATTTGACATGGAGGGCAAGGGCAGGTAAAACCAAGAACAGGCTCAGGATCGCTTGTGCATTTATGCGAGCCAAAAGCCACAATGCTCCAGTCTGCATTTTGAAAACGGCTGTTTGGTTTTTTAAAGAAGGAAATACAGTGACCGCGTGAGATCACAAGCCTCCACTGAACTCAAGGATGGTCCCTCATCTGGTTTTATACTACATTCTGCTCCGGGCAGCTGTAATCCAAATTGGTAAGGAATACATTCAGTAAACAAGGATCCTGGTCAGCATTTTGCTAGCTGGGTGCTGTTTTCACCTCTGGAAAGCAAAATTGAAAGATTCACTGGTTAAAATAAAAAGTTAGTGTTTCAACAAATTCCAGGAAAGAAACCTGCTGTTGGCTACAAAGTTTATTTAGTTCTTTTCTTTTACGACAGTATCATCAAAAAAGAGAGCAGAAACAAGACGCAGGCTGCTCAGAAAGCAAACCGCTTGTGTTCTCCTAGTCATCTCTACACAGAGAGCAAGTGACCAGCTTGCTTCAGAACCATCTGAAAGTGAGGGAGAAAAGCATCTTTGTCTCAGACCAGGTCCACTGTCTGATCCCCAGTGTGCACACTTCGAACGGTTAATTCAGTGCAGTTTAAATTCAGTCACTTAGTTTAGCTTGCAAGTTTCAGCAGTACTTCCCTGGAAACGGTTGTGTCTGCAGCCACACTTTTAGTACCTATATTAGAAGGTGATACTTCTGCTCCTGCTAGAAAAACTCCCTCTGTGTGTGGTCCTTATCTCTCATCCCTCACAATTTGACAGATGGCTCACCTTCAGGAGCAAGTCACGCAATATTCCAGCACCATTTTCCTCACCGCGAGGGAAGAATCAGCATTGTACAGGCTGCTTTCTAATGACTGTTTTATACCGCAAATACCTAAATATCAAACTAGATCACCACAAGTTAAATACCTGTATCTGACCATGAGGGAGATATTCTGCAGCTAGACTGACAGACATTGCAGAAGGCTGAGTGGGCCATCGAGAAAAGAGTCTCAAAACAGCATGCAGCCTACCAGACACATAACTTTTCTTCCAGGTTGGGCAGATATGATCCTTTCATTAAGCAGGAGAAATTGGCCGTGGTAAATCCTGCACCAATGGCTGGTTTGCTGGTAACCACTCATCTCACCATTCCCAGAATCTTCCTCTCTGTTCCCACCAGTTATTTGGCAAGTTACAGAAGCAATGGAGTTCTCTCCCCAGCTGGCTGCTCTTTTTGAAAAAACTCTTTGATATGCAGTAGCTTGTGGTGGATCCTCTCTCTTAAGGGAGGGATATGATAGCTGGGGTCTAAGACATTGGTGCTTCTGCGCTCCATTTCCCGCTTCCAGGTGAGATAGGGGTGTGGTGGAAAGGGCACTTCACTTCTCTCTCTGCGAAGCTGCACAGATACTCCACTGAGGGCCAGCATTGTCCACACAGTCAGGATAATGAAGTCTGAAGAAGAAGAAATGAACAGGTTTCAAAGCAAAGTACAAACAAACAGTATCAAAGCGGAACATTCCTTCCTTTCTCAAGCACTAACACTGAGCAAGTTTAGCAACAGAAAGGAATTAAGTATTTTCTCTGCATGCTCCCATGTCCACAGTAATTTCAGGCAAAGGCAAGAATGCACACGGCATTGAGGTGAGCCTGGTTGCCACGTCAGACCTTTTGATCACCCTGCAAACTCACTGCTAAGGTGGCAGTCCAAGCCTGAGAAGCACCCTTCACAAAGGGCCTTTGCCACATAAAGACATCAACCTTCCAGCAGGTGTTGAGTCTCATCAGTATTTCTTTCAGAGGACTAGAATTTACTATCTGGGTGTTAAACCTCACATCACACTTACTGCGTTCTCCTTTCTTCCCTTCCTACCCTCAACACTCACAGTTTACAATACAGTAACCAAAGAGACAGTGGTTTCTTAAAAAAGCGATTAATACTAGCTCTTCAAAAAAAAAGAAGTCTTAAGAGCAGTACTCACCATTTGTTTGAAAAGGCATGTTGGTGTAAGCCCTGCTGAAGTAATCGTTGAGAACCCTTCTGAGCAGGTCTAAGGTGATATAAGCAAGACTTGTGTAGACATAACAAGCAATAGCTAGGATCACTGCATAAGAGCCTACTATTCCAGAGGCCAGGATGTTCAGCTGGGCGGGAGGAGAAAAAAAAAAAAAAAAAAAAAAAAAAACAACCCAGCCACACACACAGAGCTTTAGGAGACTGATCAACACTCTTTACTTCCCACCTCCTTAAAGCAGTGTCTCATATCAGCTCTTCTACAAGAAACTGGCTGCACACACCCGTTCTGCAGACATCCTGTTAAGGCAGCAGAAGTCGACTCAACGCAAGTGTTAGTGGACACGAGCAGCAACATTGCGAAAAGTCACTCCTCTGCTTGTGGA
>NW_010389951.1:0-21321 GCF_000710305.1 Buceros rhinoceros silvestris | reverse complement strand
CCCTAGGGCTCCTCCAGTGGTCTTCCTGAAGGTGTGTTCCACACATATCCCACATGGCTACATTTTGTATTAGGAAGTCTAACAACTCCTCCTCCCTCCTCTTGAGGTGACGGTGCAGATTACTTACAATTCTCGGACAGCCCACAAAAAGAACAGGAATCATTAAGGCTACAGAAGAAAACGTCACCCAGAACACAACATCGTCACGGAAGACCCTGTAGTCTCCTGCAAAGACAACACGTTCCACATGTGATTTACAAAAACGGAAATGTTTTGCTGACTAGTAAGTGGTTGGGGGTAAGCTTTTCCCCCCAAGAGTCTGCACTTTCAGAAATCTAGAGTACAGTGAGGACAAGCTTACAATGCATCTTAAACAGCATTGCAACAGTTACTCAAAACAAGAACAGAAGACGACTGTCCTCATTGACTGTAGATCCTGTAGTCAGAGCTGGGAGAGCAGATCTTGTCCATGAAACAAGGCTTTTCCGTGAGGTATACGTTTCTCATCTGGTAAGAATAAAAAGCACCAGAGTGCTCCTGCCCAGTAAGAAGCCATTTGGTTTCCTATATAGGTTTATAATCTATAAACCTGCATCTAGGTAAGTTTGACTCTGGAGTATATGGTACAAGTGCTGCCATCACAAGACAAGGCAACAAACTCTTCCAGCTTTAGGAAGAGTAACTAAACCACTCAAAAACTACTTTGCTTCCCGGCTTTCTGAGGCCTGTCAATTTAAAACAGAGGGGACAAGCTGACCTCCAGCTGAGTCACTGTTTTCCTGTAATGAAAAGCAATGAGGAGTCGCTGCTCATGGAGATTTTCACAGAAGGGTGGCTTGAGTCAAACGCAGATGACTGGAGAATGAAAAACTGTCCCACTAAGGGATCATAAGTAGAAGAGTTTTGAGATTTAAAATTGTTGCACTAGAGATAGCAGCGTGGCTAATGCACTGATGTCCCAGAGGGATTCCAGCAGCTCAGCACCCTTTCTTGCCTTTAAGCGATTTGTCTGTTGTTTCTCTCAAAGTCATTCTAAAGACCCTAATGTCAATTCAGCTGCAAATACAAGTTTTACCCTCACAGCGCAGTGCTCCCGAAGCCTTGCACTGTAGTACAAGAGATCCTCTTAATCCGTGATGCCTTTATGCCTGAAGTCTCCTACACTACAGATTTTCTACTGTGACTTGTTCCCAATAAAGAACGAGACAAATGGCAAGTGCATCCCTGGAGCAGAGCTAGAATCACAGACTAAGATGGCACACAGCTCTAGGTAGGAAGAGCTTCAGCAAGTTCGCTGCAGAATAAGCAGTCTCCTTTTCCCGCCAGCGCAGATACCCTAATTAATTTTAATTACAGAACACCTGAAAGAAGGCTTTAGGTACATCTCTTCCGCCCAGCACTAGGCAGAGAAAGCTAGGCTAGAACAGATAGCGGCAATCATCCTGGAGCCTTGCAGAGTCCTGGTCATTCAGAAGGAACACATCACTCAACAGCCAGCACTTTGCAGCAGAGTATTTCAGTACGTACCTAGTGGAGTAAAGAAGGCAGCTGATGAAAAGAGAAATCCCAGCACAAGTCCAATAATAAACATACAGAGTAGGACAGAGCCAAATCTCCACCAGCTTGCAACCAGGAAAAGGCCTCCAATAATTCCAGCTACTGCTGTCAAAACAAGACGCACTGAAAAAGAAAAGGGGAAATTCCAACACCCCGAAAACTTCAGTTACTGCAATAACGTGTTTAGCAGCTCTACGTACATTGTTTGATTGTCACCTAATGAAAACTTTCTGAAGAAAGCCAAACAAGACTATTGATATTTGCTTAACACATTTCACTTAGACTCCAGCCTGCAGCCGAGGATGCACTACTGAGAGTGGCACAGGGCTGGAATGTGCATTAGTGCCTTGAGTTCCCAGGGCAGCTATGGCTGTGATAGATAATGCACAGGCATCAAAAAAAGTTACTACAGGAGGTAGGACAAAGACAAAAGGAGCTAATTCTTGATTCTTGCCAGCCTATCAAGAAGGTCTAAGTGCAGACCTTACACTTCCGTTATAGAGATGAAATCTGCATTTGATCTGAAACTGAGTATGTTGCAAATTCTCAGAGTTTCTCAAAATGTGTATCTTCCTTGGATAGTCACTCAAATTCATCCTCTATAGCTGCAATTATTAATTCTGCATCACTGTTTGATGTTGGAAGCAGCATATTCAGCTGTTAGGGTAATTCAAGTATCCAGGTATCGTTCTCCCAGCCTTCCTAAGGCTGGCCAGCAAAAAGCGCAACTGCGATTTTACTTAAGGGATTCACAACTACAATTCTTTGAGAAGAGGACTGGCTATCCTAGCACCTCTACTCACCATCATAACCAAGGCCAGTTACCCTTGTAATAAATACAAAGAAGAAGAATGCTGCAAATATGAAGCCCATGAAGAATAAGTCTAAAGAAGAAAGAAAACAATATTTAGCATGCTCTCGTATCACTTCACACCAAGCCCACTTCAGCACGCCTTCAGACATCTTCATGTTACAACAGGGAAGGAACATACCAGCTCACTGGCTGAGAAGCACAAAAGAAAAGCCAAACAACAGTTTGTTCTGGAAAGGGGTGTCCTCAAGCACTTCAAATAGTCAGAGAATTACATATTTATATCTGTATTGCCCAGCATTTATTCTAGTTCCATTTCTATTCTTTGTGCACCAGAAACTTCTTGCTCTGCACTTAAAAGCTCAGATCCTGTAAAAGCAGTTTAATTGGAACAGAACGACTGTCAAGTGAATCTTAGTGTTATCACCATGCTAAGTTACAGCAAGTTACATTTAAGAAATTCCAACCAGACTCATAAGAAGAAAAAAAAACCCACCAAAACATTCAGTACCTGTTTTCCAGAATCTGTGTCCAAAAAAACAAGTGAAAAGACCAAGAACAGCAAGAGCAGTGAAGAATACTTTGGTAGAGAGTTTACCTACAAGGAGAAAGAAGGGTTACATTTTCCCTGCTAGTCTACACAGCGAGACCAAGGTAAGGCCAGGTTGCTATCACCAGGTCTACTGATAACTTAATAGCTGCCGCTTCTTCAGACACACCATGAGCAGATCTGCAGCTCCTGAACTCAGTTAACTTGATAGGATCTCCAACAGAACACTGAAGTAGTTACAGACTGATTGAGAAGTCAAGAGCTTCCTCCTTATTCAAAAGATGGAAGTTTTTGTAACAATTAGTTAAGTAGCTGTAACTTGCTGTTTACAATATGGATATAGCTATACCTGGAGATTCTCTGCTCAACTTTAAAAAAAGGAACATCCAATCATCTGTCAAAATCAGTGCTAAGAATTAGTAATCCAGGCAGCAGCAGCTATAGTCTTTATCACTGCAGCCTTAATCTCACCATAATCTCTATTTCCATGCAACAGAAAGGACCATCGGCGTCCCAGTATGGCTCACCTCTGTCTCCTAGGCAAAATTCTTACTGGTATTTAAGCCATTTGAAAAAGTAGATCGCATTTTTCTAGTTCTCTGAATTAGGGAAAAGAGGTTTAGCCTAGATAACATCTCTCGTGTTGTCATAACAGTACACTGAGTTTGACAGCAGCTTCTTGGGTTAAAGGACGCGATAAGGAGATAATCATGAGAACAAATCTTACTTTATGAACCATATTCTACCATTTTTCTTGTCCCTTCCACAGTCGTAATGGGAGGGGCAGCTTTGCTCTTTTTCTGCTCAGATTCTATCATTATATAACTTTGTACAGAAGCAGCAGGACTGTGTAGTCATTCCACTACTGCTGCCATCTTTATGCTTATTTTAGGTGACTATTTCCTTTCAAAATATTCGTAGGTTTCCAATTCTTGTTAGCACCAGGACAATGAGAAAAATCAGGCTGGACCCTAATCCATGTTTTATTAGCTTAGTTTCATATGCAGCAGCTATAGCCCCACAAGTGATGTAAGATTTTTGTATCCAGTTCAAGTGAAAAATCTAGAGTTCAACTCTGCAGGCACTACAGAGTTGAAAGTTATGTTTGCAAGCCACATATTAAACCTCTGTTTAAAGTTAAATCTTCAACTGCTAATAGAACTCCTTAGTCTTATTTCAACACTCTAGAGTTTCTTCTCAACCCAGAAGCAGACACCATCATAAAGTAACAAAAGGCTCCTTCGCACATTTTAAAAAAATAACAAATTTCAAAAGCACCATTCAGAATGCTGGAGCACAAGCAGCTCAAGATTCGCTGGCAAGGACATACCAGTCCCCACTTACTGAAAGAAGAGCAGTTATCCGCTAGGTCAGCAAAGCTGCAGGCATATGTATGAACAGGTATGTATGCAGCAGAAGTATTCCAGAGAGGATCCCATACTATGACATTGTAGATGACACCTTGTCCAGGGAGTAAGGAAAAGTAGACATTGATCTTCTCATCAGTTGTCAGTGTAAGCACCTGGAACAATAAAGATTACTTTTAATTGCAAGGACTGCTTGTCACTGCTACTGAGGTGTCCATACAGCTGAAGCAATACTCAGCAGCTCAAGGAAGATGATCAGCAAGAACTCTCCTACTCTGAACCTCTTCGGCTTCAACTGGTAAATCAAAGCACTAAAGGCTCACAGGACAAACACAGCTTCCTCCAGCATTACTGTTTTCTGACAGGAAAGAGGATTCTCCCCCTCATACGTTTTACTTCTTCCCATTTGAGGACACAGCTCCGGTTCCCCGCCAGTCTGCTAACCTGGGTCTGGCCACTGAAACAGGCAAGTCTGTCATTCTAACTCCCTAGCAAGGCCAGGCAGGTCACGGCCACTGAGATTCTTCCCCCTCCATCCCTTCCAGTCTCTTTGCTGGGGAGTAAAGAGGCAGCAAATGTTTGGTCTTACCTGTCAGATCTCTTTATGTCATGCCAAATGGCATCCATTTCTAGTCCAGTTCCACTACACCCACCACCCTCCCTCTCTTCCTTGCATCCCCTGCTCAGTACTCAGCATCTGAGGATGTCAGATCCCAGCATCTATCAGACATCATAGCAGAACATCCATCTTTGTCAGAAGGGGCTCTGCTTCTGCATTTATAGGTACTCAGTGTCAGTACAACTACGAGCAAGTTGGCTTCAACATCACTGAAGGAGCACTATGGCTAAAGCGGTATTCAGCAAGCAGGAAGACACTGCATAAGAGCTTGTTTCATTGAGAAAAGAAGGACATAGAACCGCCTCACAGACCATCACTAATATCTACCTAAAATCAGAGTCCATTACAAGAAGTCTCAATTTTGGCACATTTCAGGCTGCGCTAACTAGTCATCCCTAATTCCAAGAGAGAGGGGTTGACATTTTGTATGCATCACTCATTGTACACTTCCTAGCCAGAAATCCCAGATACAAAAAAAAAAAGAGAAGCCTGAAGCATCCGCAGCTTGCTTACGTCACCACTCAAGGAAGATAAACACAGGGCAGGAGAACACATAAAATAGTGCCACTGCCACATGGCTGGTATTCCAGTGCTTCAGACTTACTTTAATGCCATTGGCTTTGATACTTTGCACCTCAGACATCTTCCGTATGTGGCTCATGAGTACCATTTCAGAAAGGTCATTCTCTGGTAAGAAGTACTGGTAGACATCATAATGCAGTCGCCATCTCGAGTTCTGACCAGTCCCTGAATCACAGGATGGTGGCCTCGCTCCTCTACAATTACAAAAAGATCAGCTATGTCCCCAGTACAAGCCCACGGATCTTAACAGTAGTTTGCAGAGGTTACACAAGTTTGCGGTATTTAGCAGTTAAGACCGGCAGCTAATTCAAATGCAGACTGTGAGTGTTTGTGAGCACAGACTGCAGCAGTATTGTGCAGAACCACTCTGATGCAGGTAGTGCCTGTGCTGGTACCTGTCTTTATATTCACGGAGGCTTTTGATGAATTGTCATAAGAAACCAGCACAGGAATTCCAGGAGGTCACAACAAAGATAACTGTTTATTTTTCCATGCATGCCAAGTATACAGCTCTCAGAGGCATCTCTTAACTGTCATATCTCTTTCTCATATATTGCCTCTCTCCCTCCTCCTTTTCCTCATTTATTTCTCAGTTTGTTGCAGTAAACAAGATTTCTGCCAGCAGATGGATGGTCAGCCTTTTCAGCAGAATTTTGTTTTATGATCTTGGCCAAATACAGGACAAAGGCGGTCTTGCTCACTGCACTGGAATTTTTCACACACCTGGCATATCCCAAGTTTGCAGGGGCAAACTTGATGTGTATATCAACCAAAGTATAGTCCAGGTAAATATTTGGATCCACTTCCAAGTCAAATTCTAGATTGCAGCCTCCAGGAATAGGATCTAGAACACAGAGAAGATAACTGTAGTAGTTTTTACTTCCCCCTTACACAACCTGAAGAAAGTTCTAAGACTTCAGCAACACGTCTGCTTGCTGAGCACATGAAATTGTCAGGTTCTAGTCCTGCAGACAATACAAATGGTTTCAGTGCAGTCTAACATAAGTCCTGATACACATGAACAGCAGTTTTCTACTCCAAGGCCAAAATCAC
Organism: Buceros rhinoceros silvestris; assembly: GCF_000710305.1. Classification (NCBI taxonomy): domain Eukaryota; kingdom Metazoa; phylum Chordata; class Aves; order Bucerotiformes; family Bucerotidae; genus Buceros; species Buceros rhinoceros. The sequence goes on along the minus strand of NW_010389951.1, from coordinate 14,782 downwards.
AACAAGACCACATAGTACATCCTTTACACAACTGCCAATTCCAAAAGAATTTCTAACATCTCCATAAAAAGTTTATACCATCTAAGAATGTCACATCTGAAAGGCCAACACTTCATTTCATAGTTAACTTTTCATAGGAAGAGCTTATTACTTAGTAAGTAATAAGAACATACCTTTCTCCATGTAGGGAATAGAGAGAGCTGTGCTAAGCACCTGGCTCGCATTAAGTGACCGAAGGTACCATGTACATACAGTCTGTTGAGGCCGAAGGATAGAAACCAGTCCTTTGTCTACTCCGGTTCCTGAGCTGTTCACAGATGGATTCTGTACAGAAACAAATAATATAAATGATATGTAAGTGTTGAGAAGGTTTCTACCACAGCTTAATGTATTGCACAGGAGTCACATTCCTACCACAAGCATGTAGGGCACACGTTTCACCGCTAGTTGCTGCAGATGAGGCATTCAGCCCTTAGCTAGCTGTAAAAACAGGAGGATAGATAAAAGGGAGCTGGAAAAAAAGGTGTGGCCTCTGACACTACACACTGCCTAGCTCAGGCTCAAAAACTCAAGTGAGAAGTTTGAGATTACTAAAGAGCTCATCACAAGCAAGTTGCAGAGAAATCTAGCCAGCTGAAGCCTACTGCTGCAGGGCAATGAATTGGCTCGTCAAGCTGTAAAAGGGTAGAAACACCTCTCTGTCACGGTTTAAATCCAGCTGGCAACTAACACGGCCCAGCCACTGAGCTGCACTGTGCCCCACTGCTGCTGCCAGGCTAGACGCACCTTATATGTATACACTAGGCGTGACATCGGTACGGTGCTGAGTATCCCCTTAGCTGGTTCCATCTGGCTATGGTAATCAACCCTAGCTTAGCCAACCCAGGACATTATCCGCCCCTTACTCTATACCACCTATGTCACGCCCAGATCCACTACCTGACCTGTCCCATGTGAACAGGTATCATTCCCTTAGGCTATGGGCCATCCCTCTAACATGTCCATTGAGTTCATTTCATCCACGACTTCTGGGGATCATCTGTCATAACAGTCTCAGGGCAGGAGACAGGTTGTCAGCTTGCTGCAAGCTGCATTCAGAGCTCGAGTCTGGTGAATCTGGCACAGCCCATGCTCATGGTCTGTGGGTTAAAGATGTTCATCTCAAGGAAATTGCTAGGCGCCAGCTGATCGAGCCAGTGGGAGTTCCATCACTGCTGTGCCTTGCTCATTTTCAAACTTCCATTCCTCATGGATTTTTATTTAGTCATTAATATCATATAATTTAATTCACTGGCTGTTCTCACCCAAAAGTAAAACCCCTTAAGGTATACATTGGACTCTCCCGTTCTCCTGCATCATTCAGCAAGTACATCCGGGTGGTTGAGCAAAAGCACCCCTCAAATAGGTTTGCCTTTGCCTGATGCAGGACTAACCCAAACTGCTCTCCCGAATATATTCTTCATGAGCACTACAGGGACTTTATCCCCTTCTACAGTGCATAGGAGTTTTGATTGGGCAGAGCCAGCTCAACTGGCAGATCCTCTAGAGTCAATTACCAGGTGGCTTTTCCAGGTGTGCATCCCACGTTTTGAAGGTCTTACCCACCAGTGTCCCCACTGTAGTCTTCAACGGTCCATTGTACCCCTTGATTTTCCCAGAGACTGGTGCACAGATACCCCCTATGATATACCTACTCAATGCCATGCTCTGTGGCGCAGATACCTACAGATACCAGTTGTTCTGGAAACGAGAACCGTCGCCTGACTCGGTTCTTTCTGGCATGCCACAAGATCTGCTTTTCAGCTCCCAGAACAGCGTTACAGGCATTGGCAAGGGGCACAGCCTATGTTTCCAGCCATCTGATAGTGGTTTCTACCATAACAAGCACATGGCACTTGTCCTGGCATGTTCACGGAACTGTGATACAGCCAATTTGCCAGGCTTTCCCATATTTATATTTTAACCAACGCACTCCATAACACACAAGTTTTAACTGTTTGGCTTGTTTAATTGCACTGCACGTTTCACATTCATGGGTGACTTGTGCTGTTGTGTCCATAGCCAAGTCCACCCCTTGGTCACAAGACCATCTGTATGTTGCCTGGCTATCTTGACGGCCTGAACCATCACAGGCCCACAGAGCCAAAAACAGTTCATCCCTACGCTGCCAATCCAGGCCTACTTGAGATACTTTATCCTTAGCAGCCCGGTCCACCTGCTGGTTGGTTTGATGTTCCTCAGTGGCCTGACTCTTGGGTGTATGGGCACACACATGACACACTTTCACAACAGGTTCTCTACTTGGTTTACTGCTGTGCTGCCGGTTGTTCTGCTTCCATGGCTGTAACCACCCCTACAGGGCATTTGCCACCATCCATAGGTCAGTACAGAGTGCCAGCCACCTTTTTCGCTCACCAGTGTCTAAAACCAGCCAGATGGCTTTCTCCTCTGCAAACTGGCTCGATTCACCTTCTCCTTCAGCGCTATTGGCAACTTGTTGTGTGGGACTCCACACAGCAGCCTTCCACCACCAGACGTTTTCCCGTAATGCAGCAGGACCCATCTCTGAACAGGGCATATTGCTTCTCGTTGTCTGGTCAGGCCTCTTCACCACAATACCTCCTCTTCCGGCAACATTTCAAAATCTTTGCGCTCTGGCCAGTTTGCGATCACTTCCAACATTCCTGGACAGCCAAGGCTCCAGAGTCCAGGCTGTTGTATTATCAGAAACCACCTACTTCATGTAGCATTGGCTGCGTGATGTGCAGGGGAGACTCTCCCTTTGAACATCCAGCCCAGCCCAGCAGACAGGGTGCTAAGAGGAGCTGGGCTTAGCACTTAGCTGCCACTTCCAAGGCAGATTAAACTCCTTCACTGCCAATATCTCTTTTTCAGCGACAGCGTAGTGGCCCTTGGATCCTACGTATCCCCAAGTCCAAAACCCCAGGGGTGGGCCTCGGGTCTCCCAGTGTGCTTCTCACAGAGACTCTGGGTAGGGCCATTCTCCCCAGCTGCGGTGTAGTGCACATTTCTCACACCTTGACCTGTCTGGACTGTCCCAAGGGCTACTGCCTGAACTATCTTCTGTTTAATTTGTTCAAAAGCTTGTTGCTGGTCAGGGCCCCATTTAAAAGAGTTTTTCTTCTGGATCATTTCATAGTGAATGCTTGCAATCAGACTGTAGTTATCCTCCAGAAACCCACAATGCCTAAGAAAGCCTGTGTTTCCTTTTTATTAGTCAGCGGGGACCTAACTGCTACCTTCTTGATTACATCCATTGGGATCTGGCAACACCTGTCTTGCCATTTTATTCTTAAAAACTGGATCTCCTGGGCAGGTTCCTTAACCTTACTTAATTTTATGGCAAAACTGGCCTTTAGGAGGATTTGAACTGTTTTCTCCCATTTCTCAAAAACTTATTCTGCTGTCTTACCCCGCACAATGATGTCATCAATGTACTGCAAATGCTCAGGAGCTCCACCCTTCTCTAGTGCAGAGTCAGTCCACGGCAATTGGCAAGACTGTTTCCACCCCGGGGCACTTGATTCCAAGTGCACTGGAAGCCTCTTCAGGTGAAAGCAAACAGAGTGGCCTGCACTCTGGTGCTATAGGAACGGAGGAGAATGCATTGGCATTAACCACTCTAACGGACCACTTAGCTGCCTTTGACTCCAGGTCGTACTGGAGATCTCACGTGTCTAGCACAGCAGCACTCAGGGGTGATGCGACTTCATTCAGGCCACAATAGTCTCTCAGTCTCCATTAGATTTTTGCACTGGCCAAAAAGGGCTGTTAAAGGGTGAGCATTTCTCGCTGATCACTCCTTGACTCTCCAGCTGACAGATCAGCTTGTGGATCAGGGAGATCGGGGAGTCTCGATTGGTACAGCCAGCACACTGTTGCAATAACAATTGGCACCTGCTATTGCTCAACCCTCAACAACCCCACCACAGAAGGGTCCTCTTCTGTGACCAAGCAAGGTGGACACCTGTTCAATTTCCTGTCTCCAAGGCAGCTACACCGAAAGCCCATCTGTACCCTTTCGGGTCCTTGAAATACCCTCTCCTGAGGCAGTCTACACCAAGGATGCACGGGGGCCCTGGGCCAGTCGCAATGAGGTGTTCATGCCACTCATTCCCAGTGAGGCTCACCTCATCTTCCAATACAGGGCGTTGCTGGGATCCTCCGGCCACCCCAGAAATACAGACAGGTTCTGCCTCTCCATAACACGATGGCATTAAAGTACACTGTGTGCTGGTACCTACTAGGGCCTCATACTCCTGTGGGGCTGATAGGCCAGGCCACTGGATCCACACAGTCCAGTATACCCAACCGTCCCCTTCTTCCTCCTGACTAGAGGCAGGGCCCCGCTAATCCTGATCAGAGTCACTCGCTTCTTGTAAAAATAACTTAGAAGTCCCTTCAATAGGATCAGTAGGTAAGATCAGCCTTCCTCCTCTGTCTAGGGAACCTCCCGCTGGAAACTGGGGCAGCATTTTTCTTGGGACAATCTGCTTTTGCAATTGTCTTCCCTCACAACTCATGCACTCAGGCCCCTAGGATCAAGTGGGTTTTGCACCCCTTTTCCTCGTGTGCTTTCTGTAGTCACATAGATAGATCCACAGGCTGCCTCACGGTGTGTACTTTCCATATTCTCTCCTTCGAGCAGGGAAGCACCTACTCCTAACAGCTGAGATACGGGCCAGTACAGGTGGGGAGTAGGACACGTCCTTCTTGAATTGCCAAACTCCCAAGACAGTTGCTCTACAGGTGAGATGCAGGACCGCAGACAGGAAGACAGACTTCCTTCATATTGTAGGAATTGGCAGGTCACTTCATCCACCATGTGGACCACTATCGCCTGTGAGTCGGCCTTTGAGAGTAGTGCACTTTGCAGAAACTTCTGCCACACGCACAGCGTGCACCAGGCTGTATCTAGGTCTGTAGGTAGCTGCTCCTCATTCGGATTATGATAAATCACCTCCAGTGCAGCCACATGCCTCAGGTACTGCATACCTCTCTCCCTGGTGGTTTACTTGCCTGGGTGCCATACAATAACTTCCTGAAGAGGTACCTTTCCTTCATACCCAACAGAAGCCACCTCCAGAGGCTGAGGGCTTGTGCCTGTTTTCCAACTGCCTTGTCAATGCCCCTTTCCTAGACAGGGATCCCAGCCGCTTGGCTTCTTAATCCTGCAATTCCAAACTACCAGTCCCATTATCCCAGCATCAGCGCAGCCAGGTAACAACATGCTCACCTGAATGACAGCCGAAATCCTGTCGCTAATCTCACAGCTCACTAAGGGATAGGGATAAGGTGATCACCTCTGGCTCTGCCTCGTCCTCCTGTTCTCTTGATGGCCCTGGTTCATCACACCTCACGAAGCAGACTTATTTTTTGGTATACTTCTGCATAGGGCAACTGCTACCAACACAGGTTCGTTCTCTGGTTCAGCTGCAGCACCTGCCACGGTACTGCATACCTCTCTCCCTGGTGGTTTACTTGCCTGGGTGCCATACAATAACTTCCTGAAGAGGTACCTTTCCTTCATACCCAACAGAAGCCACCTCCAGAGGCTGAGGGCTTGTGCCTGTTTTCCAACTGCCTTGTCAATGCCCCTTTCCTAGACAGGGATCCCAGCCGCTTGGCTTCTTAATCCTGCAATTCCAAACTACCAGTCCCATTATCCCAGCATCAGAGCAGCCAGGTAACAACATGCTCACCTGAATGACAGCCGAAATCCTGTCGCTAATCTCACAGCTCACTAAGGGATAGGGATAAGGTGATCACCTCTGGCTCTGCCTCGTCCTCCTGTTCTCTTGATGGCCCTGGTTCATCACACCTCACGAAGCAGACTTATTTTTTGGTATACTTCTGCATAGGGCAACTGCTACCAACACAGGTTCGTTCTCTGGTTCAGCTGCAGCACCTGCCACCAGGGTCTGAGTAGCCACAATGCTCGTTACAGGGTTGGAATAGTTGCAGTGTCTGCTGTTTGTTTTTTTTTTTAGGCCCAGAGACCTTCTCTTCCCCTTGAGGGCACTGAATAGTGTTGAAAAGAGTTTGATAGGCATGGGCCAGGCCCCAGCACATTGCAATGATTTATGTCTCTCTGGAGTTGCCCAGTTGTTAACACACTTTTTTCAAATATTTTACTAGTCTGTCAGGACCTCACAGTTGCTCAGGAAGAAGATTCCAAAGCATTGCAGGGGACCACTGTCGTAAGCACTTGCCCATTCTCTCCCATACAGCCTACCACGCATAACTCTCCAGCCTTGGGCCAGATCTCTGGGTCATATTATCAAAAAAATAACAACAACTTTGTGTAATCCTAAACAAGACCCAAGACACATTCAGCAGACATAACAATAAGAGCCAACTGGCCTGAGCATCCCAAGGGTATTCAAACATACTGAAAGCTGAGCAAGTGTCCTCCCCTGTCTTGCCCATAGATTGAGTAAGGTTACTAACAAGTGACAATGCTGCACACAGATACCAAGTTAATCTCATAACCAGTAGTATGATCATATTGTAGGTTGACAATATCCAATATAACAACATGATAGTCCTGATCCATCCGCCAGAGATGATAAACATCACCACAGGGAAAACATATTGTACATGGGGGTTTATACAACATCACGAGTGAAAGGACCAGCATGGTGACCATGGACTACTTAACACACAAAGTGTGTAAGCAAAAAGTGTTTTAACAGACTTGAGTCAACTCTGTTGTTATCTGAACCCCTCAGGCCCCACACTGGGTGCCAAAAAGGGCTGTGTGGTTCAAACCCAGCTGGCAGCTAAACACTAGACTGCTCTCTCTCATACCCCTGGGGGTAGGAGAATGAATGGTAAAGGAGTGGGTTAAGATAAGGAGACCTCACCGGAAACAAAATGAGAGGAAAACAATGCCCTGCTTACCACTGCCACACTAGGACCCACGGCTGAGCCACACTGCACCCACTCTGCTCCTGTCTGAAACTGCCGCCACCCAGCTAGGCTCACCACATACATGTGTCCAGTACATATATGTACACACACACACTGGGCATGACACCAGTATGGTATCAAATATCCCATCAGCTGGCTCCATCTGGATATCCTGACTGCGGAAATTAACCCTATCCTAGCTGAACCCATGACACCCTCACAAAAAGCTGTGAGATGGCACTAAAGAACATGCTGGTAACAGAAGTTCAGAAACACCTCACTGTTCTCCACCAGAATGGAGCTGATTGTCTGACAGCTGGCTTATTAACACTAGTCATGCCAGACAAGTGCTTGGGGCCAGCTACTGATCTAATCCCCACCACCACCACCACCACCGCTATCCTTTTCAGAACCATGAGTCTTGAGGAAAGGTCAGGCAGCATTAGCAGTCTGCAACAACCAACTGACCTGCAGCCAAATCTATTTCTCAGCATGGAAAAAACGTGCTTTTGCCCAAAAAGGCCACAATTATGAGGCAACACTATAAGGAAGCACTTTAGACCTGACAGACTGGTCTGGCTCAGCTTCATATTTCTAGAGGCAGGCCAGTCCTAAAAGCAGTACAGCCCTATTTATGTATCTCTGCCCTCAGCCTGGTAAGGCCCACAAATGCAAAGACAGTCTGAACCGGCAGCAGTGGTAATCAAAGACTGAACAGGTGTCACAGTAACGCCTTAGCCCTGTAATCTTGGCCACTTCACCAGTACAAAGATGACTGAGTTGGGTAATTTATGTTACGAGATATTCATCTCCTAAATTTTCCAGGATACTTCTTGACAGTCCGTATATTCTCGTTTGGAAAATACTGATGGGGAAAGAAATACTGGATGGCAGCTGTCAGAGATCCATCTACTACATTAAGCTTAGTCTACATTCTGCTCAAATACCATTTAGAACCTCTCAGTACCACAAAAAAAAACCCAAACAAACCCAGTATTTCAGACTGCATCCCAGTAATGATGGGGCAAACTAAGGAATGCTTAAGTTGTTGGCTAGAAATCACAGCCTTCACTGGAGTACTGTGGAGCATTTTCTTCATGTGCCACCAAAGGATAATTAGATTCAGGACAAGGGAAACAATACATCATATTTGCAGTAGCTAGATACAAGCCACAAACAACAGAAAACCAAACATCCCGGAGTGACCAAATTTAGTTTACAAGATATCTGGCAAATACTTATCATTAATCTGTTTTTAATTTGACAAGCTGATGGATAGTAGTCAGCCATGTCAAAAGCACCACTTCCACCAAGAACAAAGAATCTTGACACACTTTCAAGCCAGCCCTGAAATTCCTTCAGCATGCAGTGCTCTGGAACGGCAGCAATAACACATAAGTACAGGAAAGGACTTCTGAAGCTAAAATAGCCCTGTCCAAGAGCCATGCAGGTGAGATATTCGTATTACTTATATAGCTTCAGTTCTGTATTTCTGCACACACCTGAGCCAACTCCTTTGCTGAAAGAAAAGTGGCACTTTAGAACAGAATTGACACTCTTAGCATACCTTATCAAAGGATATCACCACATCACTTTGCTGGGCATGTGCTTGGAAAATAACGACAGTCACATTGCTTGCAATATTCCTGATTACAGCTTCCACTGGGTTGGTCTGGTTAAGTAGCACATTCCTGAATTTTCCCAAGGAGAGCTCAAGAAGACCTGCATTACAAAAAAAATGACAATTTTTTCCTTTGGCAAGAGAGAAACAATTACCAAGGGGAGTTGGGAAGTTTCCAATAGCCCAGTATTGGTCAGCTGGGAAGGAAGCAAAACGTTGCTTTATGCTACCCGCATCCTATAAGCTGTATTAAGGTTTTAGAGACTACTGTGCAGAGAGCTACACCTACAAGAACAGATACAGCTAAAGAACCCACCATGCAGCCTGGCACTCACCTAAGCATATCCCGCAGGACTTCCTGCCAGGAGCACCGTATTCGATACAGCAAAGCTCATCGGCAACAGACAACAGATTCAACTGACGAGCTGCTGCAATCAACAGCGAGTAAAACTCAGTCGAGTGAATGTGATACTGAGGACTGCTCGCTCTTTGGCAAATACAGGCAAGTATGCTTGCATTACCAGATAACGTGTGCAATACCCGTTAGCACTTCCTGGGTGAATCCTCATGGACCAAGAGAGTTGAAGCCAACTTCTATAACAGAATCAAATCTGTAGTTTACATATGTACATATCTAAACATATGTACACTTACCCATTTTCAGCTATTTCATATACGTATTTTGCTCCTACACTATTCTTAATTATCGAGACTGTTGGACACTGATTTCTGGACCTAAAAATCTGACTAATTTTTCTAAGACACAACCAGGCCATTTTTTCTTATGATGAGCACAACCTCATGATCTACTGTCATGTTAAATTAAAGACAACCACATGACCTAGGATATAAGATTCTTGGAGAATCAGCTTTGGCTTGTCATTCAAGTCCTGCAAGAAAGCCTGGTTTCTCCCTGTGCTCTCGAGGGACAGGGGATGTCAAGAGCTGAAAGAGAAGCAGCTGTACAGAAGACAAGACTCTCTTCTGTCGGTGTTAGCAGGCAGACTAAATGCTTGCAGAGCACGCGCAATGCCTTTCAGGTTTTCAGTTCCCCTGCACGCACACAGGGCAGCCCAGCAGATCTGTTTATCAAGCCTAAACACACACACACACGCACACACACAGTACTTCCTCGATGAAGCTGCCTCTTCTAGTGCAAAGGATTGACACTGTCAAGTACTCCAACAGAAGCAGAGAGTAAGCAACAGTACCAGCCCACATACATTGCTGCCGACAGCTCAGGTTGTCTCCCACCCAAAAAAGGAAGGGATACACTCCTCTCATCTGAATCCGTACCCGGTACTCTAACTCCTTTCCTGTTATTTTTCACTCTTCCCCGTGAAGAACTGGCATCTTTGGCCAGCTGCTTTGACTCCTGATGATGGTGAGCTCAGAGGTGAGCTCCTATTCTCATGCCTCCTCCACTCACCTCACAGCAGAGGAAGAAAGCAGAGGAAAAGTCTAACTCATCTCATCTTGCTAACTTCAATCCCTGCATGCTCATCCTCAAAATTCAGTTAATACCAGTACAGTATAACCAGTAAAACTCCAACTGAAATATGGGAATCAAACCATCTAGAAGGAAAAAAAAATTTCTCCATTTTTCTGTCCTGTCACCTGCAGTTTCTACTCAGTTTTCAAACAGTAATAAATGTAAAATTAGAGATACAAAAAAGCTTTGTGTATGCTTCAGTTTCTGATAAGAGTCCCCTGAGCATCATTCAGACGCCATTCCCTTCACAGGGGTCTCCTTCCTCCTTAACTCTTAAGTTCTATCAGAAATTAAACTAGTAGTATGTATTTCTTTAGCATTCGTTCAAAGGCACAGACTGTACGCATGCCAAAAACTTGGAGTGAAAGCTTAGAATGAAGGAAGAATAATTTTCTTTGATCTTTAAGAACTTTAGCTCAATTTCCGGAACCTCAGGAGGTTCACATGTAGGTGTTTAAGGAAAAGCTGAAACCATATACGTGTTCTCTATGCTCTATATCAAGGGGAAAAAGCTTGCATTGCTCTCTCATTTCTCACCTCCACTCTGTACGGATACCTAGAGGCCTCTTCAGAAACAAGAACGCATTCATCAGCAAGACGTGCAGCCAGTACTTCAACATGACTCTCAATGTCAGACACACTCTCAAGTTTAATTAGCATGGTAAATTAAGGCATGCTCTTCTACATCGCTCTACTGTTTGCATAATTGCTCCTAAAACAATGCGTGTGACTTGTTTTAAACTAAAGTCTGGACAGAAGAGCATATTGGGGACAAACAAGAATAGCTACATCCACCAGACAAGTATTTCTCAGCTTGTTGTTCCCAGGCTCCTTAAACAGCACTTCTAGCCAGGCTTGAAAAGGTGACTAGAATGAGAGATCACAAGCACTGAAGAGCAGCAGAACATTCTAAGAAGTTTGCTGGAAGAGCAATTGCTACATGGCTACAGATTACAGTACCTTTCTAGCCTGCTCTTCTTCTGTCATCTGAAAATTTGGAGGTGCTCTGAGGCAGAACGGGAGCACGGAGTGCAAGACAAATTAACTCACAGGTCGGCAGGCCTGTCGCTATCACCAGTTCTCACAGGCATTAGGCTACCTGAGCCACACAGAGATCAGTGTTGTCAAAGGTGCTTTGAAGGAGAGTTACCAGGGCCTATGTGAACCAGCCACAGCATGCAAGCTGCTTCTTTGGGCAAGCTTGAGTTCACTGAAGGGAGCCCCCCGAAAAGGACGCCAGGTTCAACAGCACATGCAACAAAGATATACGACCATCGCAGAAGTAAGGTAGTTGACTCAGCAAGTCAGCAACAGAGCCAGCAACAAAATCCAGGCATTCCAGGTTTTTTTATTGCTTCACTTGCTTCAAACAATGCAGGTCTGGAAAAACCCTGTGAGATGCAGGCTATCCCTTCTTCCTCACCTAGTATGAAGAAGTACGATGGTCACTGCACGTCAGAGAATTTTTGTGTCAGCCACAAGAGAGGAACAGTCACTATTACAGAGATTATTAACTGAAAACATGCTTAAAGAAAGTCAGCACTGCTGAAACTGAGCAAGAGCAGAGCAATGATGGAATTACTGAGCACATATTACTCGATATACTAGCATCAGCACTAGAACAGGAGCACAGACAGTGCAGCGTGTAAAAGACCTGATGAACGCAGGCGAACAACAGTCCGCTCTGTCACTCCACATCGTATCTTTCTCCCACATGAAGGGCAAAACTGAAGACAACAACGGAATTTAACTTCTTGGAGTTCTTCTGAGATTAAAAGTCCTTATTCCTAACCCCAAGTAACAAGGTAATCAACTCTACAGAGGCTCAGCATTTATTATGCCTTCCCTGTGACGCGCAGTTTCCCCAAGAAGTAACAGCCATCTTGAACCTTTTCCATTCTGCTGATTCAGTCCAAGCTCTCAATTCATTTGATGATTTAAGCAAAACCCATCTCCAGCTCCAATAGCCAAGTGTTATTCCCCATCACCAATAAACTCGTAACCATACAAAGTTCTTGATGACACCTAGTAGTCCAATTTCCATCACGAAACACAACTGAAGAAATGTCACTGCTGACCATACAGGAACAGCCTTTACCTACAGAACCACGCTCATACGTTATGCTTGCTTCAAAGAGTTTATCTACGAGAAGAGAAGGTACATTCCTACTCTGTGCCAATTTTCAGGGGATATGCAGAAAAACCTTATGTAAGCTTTAAGAGATAAGAAGAACCTTCTGTTGGAGGGAGTACACCAACACGTAGCCACATGAAGACATTTAATGGAGATGAAATGCAAGCTGAGACTTGAAAACTAGTTTAAGCAAGGAAAACAAGAGTATACAGTTACTTAACAGAATGAAGCCAGAAGCCATGTTATATCAGATCTGCAAGGCCACGCATACATGGGTGCATAGCAGACTTCTGCTACAAGGTATCTGTCTGTCTTCCCACTTCAGCAAAACCTCAAAAAAGAGATACCACCCACTCCATCTCCAAAAACAAGCAAGAACATTCATGAAAGGTTCTAAACTTTAACTGCACGTGTACTGAGACTGATGCTTAGAGACAGTTTGATGCTTAAAGCAGATAGTGCCACAGAACATGGCTTGTCACAAACTCAATACTCCCACCCAGAAGACTATTCTATCCACCAATTCAGAGGTCATGAGATCTTCTACAGTCTGAAAATTGAGGGAAGAAGCACCAGTCTCACCTGCTTACAGTGTTACCAATCCACTTTGATTATCCGCCAGAACACAAAAAGACCTGGCCTCAGTCACATTGCTAGCACTGATTGTCACTTGCACACGTGGACAACAGCAGTTCAAGACCAGCTGTCCAATACGTTCAGACAGCTGAATAGCTTTGTGTGAACCTCTAAATTTAAAATACGCTGTCTCTGCATACACTAAACAGTTAGCAAAAACTAAGCTCATTCAGACAGGTTCCCTTTAGGAGAAGGGCACTGCTCAATCCTCATTGCACTGTACGTTCGCTTTAGTTCTTCTAACAGAGAACAGCCTGGTTTGGATGCAGCAAACAAGGCCAGATGCACTCCTACTTCACGAAGGTGGAGGTCCTTGGAAGGTGATATGTAGAACACTTTTGCACAAATACTAAGCTTGAAGAGCTGCAGTCCATCAGAACACCACAGAGCTAATACAGGCCATCACGCACAGATGCTACTTATCAGCACTTTTAAAGTTAATCAGGATGTTCTAGTACTAGGAGATACTGAAATCCATCCCTTGCAAACCTGGGTGTCCAAGACTCAACAACTACAAGACAAATTCAAACAAGTGAACCATTAAGCAAGTGGCCTTGTTTACCAGGTCTAAGGATCAGCCAGACATTGATACACAAATTACAAAGCTTATTTGCTTTTCATGAAGAAAATACTTTCCCCCTCCACCCACAATTCTGCAAGGAAATCCTGCAACAGGCTTCTTCAAGGCAAACCAGTTAGCTTAGTCCCACATTCATCCTACCTTTTGACATGCTGTAGAAAAAATTATTCAACACATGACCCATTTTCAGTCAAGCCCAGGAGACAAACTGCTCATCAGCATCTTTTAACATCAACATTAAGATCTAAGAACACTCAGCCTTCATCCTTAGATCTGCCTGCCACCATCAAGGGCCAAGCCTAAGCTTCTAGGCCTTGCAAGAAGCAGAGAACACATGGCTCTCCTCTAAGATCTTGGGCATGAGGTTCACGAGGGGCAGGGCAGAAAATCTTCCACACTTGAAACTGATTCCAAACTTTGTCCTGCAACCTTACAAAGTATTGCAAGAATAAATTTGTCCTTTTGGACAATTAAGCTTCATTAGAAGCAACTTTAAAATACAGAAAAACTAAGAAGAGGAGGCTTACATCAGCCCTAACATAAGGGACTTCTTGCTTATCTCTGAATCATTTCTGAAAGGAAAATAATTTTCCCTTATTTGAACAGATAAGGGTTTAACTAGAAAGAAGTGATTTTACAAGCTATACTCATTGTAGCAAACATATCTAGATGACTATTTCAGTCACATGCAGCAACACGGGAGAATTACAGAAAAAGACCATGCTAAATAAAATCAGATTACATCGGCATGGCCAACAAGTAGTTTTAGGAACCAAGCTCCAAATTCTGCAGGGTTTTGTTCATTTCCTTAATTTTATAGGGACAGTGGTTTTTGAACACACAACTCCCAGGGTGCTGGTAACCTACGACCACTTTATGTGATAAAAACGAAACAACATTATTAACCTTGTTCCCTTTCTCACAGGTAATGAATGCCACCTTGTTTCCTTAGAAGAAATAGAAAAACTCTACACCAGACTCGTCCAGCCTGAACTGTATCCCTGCAACAGCATGGTACAAAATAGTCCAGCAGATCCCTGTAGGGAGTTAAAATGATGGCATTAATAGCAATTAAGCTGTAAAAAAAAAAAGAAAAAAAGAAAAAAAGGGAGGCGGGATGGGGGGAGTGATTCTCCCTGCCCACACCACAGACGGAGATAACCAGGAATACGTAACTCTTCTCCAGCTCCCTATCTTCGCTTTGATCTTCACGCTTCCTCAAACCTCGAGACAGCAGCAGGTCCCCCTGCCGCCTCCTGGGACACTCCTGACAGAGCTCTGCAGACCTCTCCTCACAACAAGCCCCTTCCCATCCATCCTGCCAGAGGTCGACCTGGTCAACAACACCCTCTCCCCGGTACCAGCCGCGCTGCCCCGGCCCTCCGG
>NW_010389950.1:78182-86239 GCF_000710305.1 Buceros rhinoceros silvestris | reverse complement strand
TTATTATTATTTTTATTAAAACTGTTTTAGTTTTGATTTCCAATCAATAAGTTTCTCTCCCTTTTACCTTTTCTCTTCCCATTTGGGAAGGGAGAGGCGTTAATAAAGAGCATCTGTCATTCATCTAGAGGCCGGCCGAGACATAATCTGGGACAGGGAGCCTAGGGTGGGGTTTAGTATCGGGTTTGTATATTTTTATATATATGTAATTTTATTATTATTTTTATTAAAACTGTTTTAGTTTTGATTTCCAATCAATAAGTTTCTCTCCCTTTTACCTTTTCTCTTCCCATTTGGGAAGGGAGAGGCGTTAATAAAGAGCATCTGTCATTCATCTAGAGGCCGGCCGAGCCATAATCTGTGACAGGGAGCCAAAACTGAACCCAGTATTTGAGGTGCAGCCTCACCAGTGTCAAATATAGAGAGACAATCACTTTGCTACTCCTCCTGGCCACACTATTCCTGATACAAGACAGGATGCCGTTGGCTTTCTTGACCACCTGAGAACACTGCTGGCTCGTATTCAGTTGGCTGGTGACCAGCTCCTCCAGGTCCTTCTCTGCTGAGCAGCTTTCCAGCCACTCTTGCCCAAGCCTGTAGCGTTGCAGGGGGCTGTTATGGCCCAAGTGCAGGACCCGGCACTTGGCCTTTTTGAACCTTATAACATTGGACTCTGCTCATCAATCCAGCCTGTCCAGATCCCTCTGTAAAGCCTCCCTACACTCAAGCAGATCAACACTCAGGTCCAGCTTGGCGTCATCTGCAAACTTACTGAGGGTGCACTTGATCACCTCATCCAGATAATTGATAAAGATGTTAAAGAGAACAGGCTCCAACATTAAGCCGGTCACAAGTGGAAATACCACTTGTGACCAAACAGCAACTAGATTAAACTGCATTCACTACCACTGTTTCGGGTGAACTTCCACTCTTCATTGTAAGACTTAGAAAAAATGGGATTTGGATCCCCAAATGTTTTTACATATTCTTGTGCTTACTAACTAACATGTTACCAGACACTCAGTCATTCTTCATAAAAAGTCATCTGCCTCTCTCTGGCATGATTTTTGTGTGTTTTTTCTTGCTTTTCTTTGTCTTTTTTTGTTTTCTGTCTTATTTTATATCTTTTATTTTAATCTTTATAGTAATATGAATTTTCGGTGTTTGTATTTTGGTATGATGTCTCCAGATGAGATTATCTTTTTCCATTGTTATATATATTTGCAGAAGTGGCAAAAACAGAGGCAGTATTTTTTGTGAAAATATAAATGTTAGAGAATACACAAACAAAACAAAACAAAACCCTGGTATTTCTGCTGTTCCAAAAGTTTTCTTTGCTGGAAAACTTGCTTCCTTTAATATGCCCACTCGCCTCACAGTCTTTAAGTGTATTTGTGCTGTATGCACTGGTTTTAAAACAGTATGCTTAAGGCAATACCAAAGACTAGCTCTGCAGTTAAGTCAAAGATGTAGCTGTAATACAAGGTACTTGATTCTCACAAGACGAATGGCTTAGACACAAATATTGAAAGTATTAGCATCCATCTACCTTTTCCCTGTTTTCCCTTGATATCTATTGAAAAATGGTCTCCCTTCAAAGTATGCTTCTCCTAGCACAAAGTTGCACCTGGAACTGAGTGTGGACTGGAAAGGACAATAAGCATGAGTAACACAGTTGTTCATGACTCTCTTGAAAATAAGCGCTTCTTAGAAGCTACACAGGTGTAGTTACACAGATGCAAATCTACCCTTCAGTCCAAAAAATTTTCCACCCATGGGAGCAAATTTAAAGATTTCTTCAAAATAAATAAATTTGATTATAGAAATGTTTTTCAT
Source organism: Buceros rhinoceros silvestris (assembly GCF_000710305.1). Classification (NCBI taxonomy): domain Eukaryota; kingdom Metazoa; phylum Chordata; class Aves; order Bucerotiformes; family Bucerotidae; genus Buceros; species Buceros rhinoceros. The sequence continues at coordinate 84,403 of NW_010389950.1, read as the reverse complement.
GACCATGGTTAATTATTTTCTTTCCAGAATTTTTTTTTTTTTTAGAGGAACATGCATTTCCCTAGAGTGTACTGTTTTTTGAGTTGTTGGTTTTTCATTTTTTGGGGGGGGAGGGAAGGATGGGCAGGGCAAGGTGTTGTCATTGTCGTTAACCGCTTACAGCAGAGGTGAAGCTAATACTGATAGTTCACTGCTTGAGTACCCGAGAGTCTGCAGGTTGCTGTGGGATTCCTGCAGGAGCTTAGCCTCTGTTGGGAGAATGCTTGCCTGCAAAGCAGTCTAATTGGGTCTTGTCACTGAAGAGGCAGAAGGGAGTGGAAAAGGCAACTATTTGCAACTAATCCTAATATATGAGGGCTTATGCCCCCATAATGCTGTATGTACAAGGTCTTTTTACCTATATTCACAGCATATGACATACGTGACACATTTGATGTTTCTGGAGAAGTGTTGTGATAGGAAGGATGGGACAGATGGACAGGATACCCCAATAGTGTAGAGATTTCTGCATACCAAGAAACTGTGTTTTGTGTTCAATTGTGCCGAATGGGAACAACTAGAACACAGTACTCTGTCTGGAACTGTTGTGTTTTCTCTTTCTTTCATTCAGGAAGAAGTCTGAAAATCCTCTAGAAAAGAATATTCTAGAGATGAAGTTGATTATGCAAGGAAGAAGAAAAGAAATGAGGGGCATTTGGAGGTGTTATGGAAGTCAATGTCTTGTTAGAGCTCTGCTGCGAGCATGATTGTCTGCAGAAAAACTGGTGTTCAGCAGAATCTCAACAGATAAAACGCATTATTCCTTAGACCAAGTGGAAGAATATAATAAATGCTCCATTTATAAACTAGGGGGATATATTGTTAGTCTTGCCAAGGGTTTCTTGTCAAATAATGCTGTTTATACTGAATTGCTGTGACCTTGAATTCACATTCACACATTGGCTGCATAATGCCTTTTTCAGTTAGCAAGATGGTTAACGCCCAACTTGATCAATGAGGTGATCAATTCTACTTGAGGTAGACTATTTGTTTTTTCAAACACTATCCCGTGTGTAATATTGGTGACAAAAAAAAAAAGGGGAGAAAGGGTACTTGGTTATCATTAAGTTTGCTGCATATCAGAGGCTCGGAAGAAACTTTGAATTACATAAAAGTGGAGCACTAAGTGTGATATATCCCATATAGACCACATAACGTTATTATCTTTGAAAAGCAACTATAATTTACAGGAAAACATACAACACCCTAAATGAAAAATACAGGATACCTAATTTCCCATAGGGTTATTCCAGTTTCAAATCAACATAATTTGCACCAAAATATTTAATAAAGATATAGAGAATTTGCCAATTAAAAGCACAGCGAGAAAAGAGAGAGAGAAAAGTCTTCTTTTGAAAATCTCTAGATTTTACTATGTTTATTTCTTCTGGATGAGTATTGGCAATACCAGCTCAATACTTTTGCCTGGTGATTCCAGTAAGCAAAATAATATTTTGTGTATTAAGTAGAAGTTGAGTTCAGTTTTTAATCTGAATGGGATGTGATGAATATTGCAAAAATAACTTGTTTGTTTTCTTTTACACTTTTCAGTGTTCACAAGGAATAACCATCTTAAATCCATATAATTCCTGTGATCCATAGATCCATGGATCATTTTGGAAAGACTTATTTAAGGTTAATAGTGGTTTTAGCTGACAAAATACCTACTTTCTGCATGATAGAAGAGGTATGCATAAACTAAGCACAAGAAGGTAAATAGGAAATTTGATTACTTTCTGATTTGGGAAGGCATGCTAATTTTTAGGTTTGCAGAAATTGGGCAGACTATATGTTACAGTGAGACCAGATTTAGGTCTTTGTTTGAGTAAATTAAAGAATAAGTGTGAAAGTATTGTTTGGTCTTACCACACACACTTTTGAGTCAACAGATGAGCTGTGTTATACATTATCAAATATATTTAATCAAATTAAATCTGAATATTTGGCCAAATATTATTCAAATTCCAACACATGAAGGGAAGGAGATGCTGTGGTTTTTTAAATCTGACTGAACACAAGGTTCAGCTTGACATTTCAATGAGTAGTGTGGGTCATGGCAATACTACAGCTTAAAACCAGCAAGTTTTAAAATACATTTGTTTTACTTACTGTTATGAAGTGCAAATGTTGTCTCCCAAGATGTCTGAATCTTGAACCTACTGAGATGAACATTAACGTCAGTGGCTAAGTTTATATATGCTTTTGTGTCTGAACAGTATTTGGAAGAATAAAATCTCAGTCCCACTTAGGAGGCATCTCTGATAGTACAAACCTAAGAAACAAGTCAACTGAACACAACAAAAAACCCTTTCACCACAAATATGGAAGCTGCGAGACTCAGAAATCTAAATACTAATGATTTTGCTCAGATTTTGCTTAGGTTTTTCCAGTCCCTATGTCATGTTCAAGTAGTGGGAACACAATTTTTTTCTAAGTAGATCCAGTGAGAATATTAGCCTCTTATGTCTCCAAAGAGGAGTTATAAGGACTCCCTGAAACAATACCTCAGCTTTGGCCATATTGACCACCATCAGTGGTCCACCCTGGCCTCCAATCGGGAGATTTGGAGACACACCATACATAATGCTGCTGTCTCCTTTGAGAGCACATGTGGAATCAGTCTCGAGGAGAAAAGACAGTGCAGAAAGAACCGTGCCTCAACTATAGCGCCCAAGGAGACCTTCTGCTGTGCTCTTTGCAACCGATCTTGCCTATCCCACATTGGCCTTTTCAGCCATCAGCGCGCTTGCAGTAAGCGTGGGTAAAGCCCTTCCCAAATCTTCGTCCGCGAAGCCAAGCCAGGATGATGCCTGTGATTCCAGTAAATATTGATCAGCTGCACTGATACTATGCTACTATTTTCTTTCCATGATTCAAAATGTATTATATTAATGCAAACTAAAGTCCCAACATTTCACAATAGTTATCGTAAGAAACAATAGGCAGGTCCCTGAAGGCATAGCTCTAATTGACATATGGATTGGAGGCTATGACTAGTTCTTACGTTATTTGCACAATCCCAATAGTACAGTCTCCTAAATTCTACGGAAGTAAATACGTAATTAGGACTGTACAGATTTAAAAACTGAAACCCAGATTATATTTTGCTGTGTTAAAAGATTAGTCCTCCTCTTCCATGGATGAAAAATAGCGTTTAAAAGTTGAAAAAGAAAAAAAGCAGCTCCATGTGAAACACACTTCTGCAGCAATAGGCATACCATAAGTAATGGATTTATGTCTGACACCTTGCACTATGAAGCAATTCTTGACAGAGATAAATCAGCCTGAGAAAACTGGAGAAAAAAAAAATATCAAAAGAAAGGGGGAAAAAAGAGAAGGTATTAAGACTAGATAAGTACAAAAATAACTAAGTTAACTGAATAAACATTGTGAAAACAAAACATAGCCAAGGGAATAGTAAGGAAGCAGCATAAATACTTCAAAGCAAGTCTTATTTTCGTGAAAAACAATACTATGATTATTCTCAGTTTTCTAGCCTAAAGGTATTTTTCTAAAATAATACATTTGTTCATTATTCATATTCTTAGTTTAGAAAGCCACGTTGGCTCTGTGATGATTGGTAATAGGCTAGCAATAGGAAGAGCTGTTTTGCTTTCTGCTTTGCATTCTTTCCTTAAAGTGGGCTCAAATGGTAAAGTGGCAATGGAATTTGGCACTCAAGCTTCTACCTTTGGTCTCACAGCTAGAATTTGATTCCCAGCATTCACAGTATCCTTTGAAAATGATGAGTCAGACAGATGCTGGCAGACTTCCAGATCTTGGTTACATGTGTGAAAAGACACTGCTTTTCTTTTAAAGAAAGAGAAAAAAACAAACAAACAAAAAAAAACCCCAAAAACCCAGATGAGCAGTCATACTTCTGTGCCCAGAGAGAAGGATGAACTAAATTTGCATTAGAAACCCCTGCACCCAGTTAAGGAGTAGAGAAATACACAGTAGTTGTAAGACATCTCTTACATTTCCAATTCTTAACGGTGGGAGAAGAAACATAGTTAATGATGTTAATTTGTGTTGTAAAGATAAGGTTGAAAACAATCCTTAAAAAAAAATTAATATTAAATAATAAAAGAAATCTATATCTTGGAAGATACAAGCTTACTTTTTACCCTTCACCATTTACAAATTAACATAATTGCATGGAACTTAGAGATGTTTTCCTTCATTTAAATTCATGTGAGCTAGACATATAATGTGACTCGTCACAGGGAGAAACCAGTGAAGAGCTTCAGGCAATGGTAGGGATTGAAAGATACCTACACAACCAGCAGAATGACTTTGCCCAATAAACAAAGGATTGAGATGTGGAACCTGGGTTCCATCTGGATTCCTAAACATCCCCCAAATTCAGGAAAAGTTGTTTATGATATTTTTCTTTTGAACCAAAGCTACTAATTTCTGATGAATTAGAGAAAGGGGTAAAGGGTTCAGATTCATTTTATGCCACACACAGGGTGACCTCTTCTGGCTGAGGACAAAACTGTTAAACATTCTCCCCTGTTTTTTCAAACTTTTTTTTTTTTTGAGGTGAAGTCAAATTATCCCCCTCTGAAAGGAAGTACCCAAAATTCCATTTCCTAACACTGTGACATTATTCATCAAAAAGAGGAAAAGTCTACATGCGGATAGTATTTAATCTGCCTACTGTATCAATCTGGAATATGTGATGATTTAGTATTAATAGAACGTCCTAAGGTACCCCAGCAACAGACTATCTTGCTTTATGGTTGCCACTGAAGAAGCTCAAGGTCAAAATCTGCAAGAAAAATGAGTGTTAACTTGTCAACTGTATTTGCAGATGAAACTGATACAATTTCATACACAAATATAAATTCCTTCCTGTATTGCCCAAGAAGGTGGTTTTGTCAGTAACTGTCACCGAATGTTGCTGGAAGGAACCTCAGGACTATACCCAAAGGACATCATAGGCCAAATGCTGTTGGATGAGAGTTCATAAGATGGAAGTGAAATCTTGATAAGCAGAGATGTCAATGGGAGTTTTGCAATCAGGCTCAGCCACACCACAGCTCATCCCTAAGTCTTTAAACTTTTCACTCGTATTTTAAAATATTCTAAAAGTGTAATATCACATAAACTGGGAAATAATTTCATGTAAAACATTAAAGCAATAATATTGATTAGTTTTTAAATAGTATTTTATTCAAATTTTCCCAGCAGAAATGTTTTAAAAATTTTTGCAAAGCAGAAACATGGATAAACCTGTAAATGATCAGTTTAAAATAATTTTGAAAACTGAATATCTTCTTTTGCTCTTCAGATGAGAAAACAGATATAAAGTCTTAGTTACGGTTGGTGGTTACCATAAGACGAACATAAAATACATAAAAGGCTGCTTAAATATTTTCAGTGCGATGGCTGAGGCTTCTTAAATATTGTAGCTGTTACAACAGATGAAGCTCCATCTGTAGTTGGTAGTAATACAAGCTTAATTCAATATCATGTTAAAGTTGTTGAGGTTTCAATCTATTTGGCACTAAAAGGGGCCCTTTTCCAAGGCAAGGTTAGAAATTTTTCCTGGGTGTGATGGACCTTGTGAATACCGTTGCTGCAAGACCTTTTAATGACTAATATTTTATGACATCAGTTCTCAGATTTAGAATTCCCAAGACACAGAAGAGGCACATGGCCAAATTAATTCTTTATTCTCAATCACTTTTTGAAATATTCTTCGCAAAATGCACGTGTCCTTACATCTGAAGACCCGATCCAGCATCATTTCTCTTTCTGGATAATCATCCTGATTATTTTTAGAATTTTATTTAATAGTTCATTATTTTAAGATTAAAATTTAACTTAATAGGATAATAAATCATTTGGAAATATCTTTGTGGTGGTGTTAACTGAGGGCCTGAAATCGTACTTGAAGCAAAACACTTTTATTTTCCCCTGGTTAAAGACTTACGTGGGAATCCACCGAGGGATGAACGTATCTGAATTTCCAACAGGTATAAAGGGGACAGGTTTGAGTTTAGTTCCTTTCCAGGAAAAAGTTTGAGCTTAACAGACTTGGTTTATTCAGTGCTGTGAACTCCAGCCCATCTTGGACACAGATAACAGACTTGTCTAACTAATTTTATTGGTTTAATTCATTTAGGATTTCTCTCTGTGGTTGGAAAGGAGCTTTGAATATGTAGGGACAATTT
>NW_010389950.1:73243-78079 GCF_000710305.1 Buceros rhinoceros silvestris | reverse complement strand
TTGGTCACCGGGAACCAAAATGTTTTACTTTATTGAGGAAACATCTGGAAAACTTAGATACTTTCATATATGATGTTGGTAACATCAAAGCAGCACTCCAATCATATTCAGATATAATAGGGATGTCATTGAAAATCTTTCCACTATAACTGCTAAACTTCCCCAGCTGCTAAGAAAAACACTGCCACACCACCACTGGCAGACACACACAGACCTGTTTGAGGGCTTTGCTTCATACAATTCAAGTGGCTGGGAATCTCGCCACTGCTACAGGAAACAGGCAATTTCCAGGATACCTCTATTCAGGAGGAGTGCCTTTGTTAAACACTTGGCCTTTTGATTGAACGTATGGAGCATGGTGGGATTAAAGAAAATTAATTCAGTCACCAAAATGAATTTTGCAAATTTGAAGTTCGTTGCCTAGTTCCTTCTGTTTCTCTAGGGGCAAGAGAGACGGGGGAGAATCACCATTGTTAAGTGCTATTGGTTTAATTTTGTCACGTTAATTAATTCATCACATCTAACACTGAGAAATAACTAATGGGTGATATGAGTGTATATTTGTGGATTTGAAAAAGGAAATACTGGCCTAGAAATACTGCTTTTTTTTTTTGTCACTCAACTACACAAATTCCAGGAAGAGTTTGAGAAATGCCTCTCCACATTGGAGGGCTAAATTTTTGGTAAGCGCTACCAAAAGTATTTATCAGTGCTATCGTACAGTTTGTTGTCTGTTTCCGGTGTGTAGGTGTAGACTTATCTCTTATGAGTGTTTCTATTTAGAGTTGAAATGTCAATTGTACACTCAGCCATAAGAAAAAGAATGGATAAATTGTACGAAGGAAATATGATATGAAATCTCATCCATTACAGAATTCACTAACCTTCTAGAAATCTTACTTCAGATTTTACTATCCTGCATCTGAATTTATATTACATTTTGTAATGCAAGTAAAATTTTACATTTAATGAAATATTTCAATTTTAGAAGACCAAATGCACATATAAAATGGGCTAACATGCAATAGCATTTTCAAAGCTCAGTTTATATCAGAGTATGGATACCTTAACAGTGACAAATTATTGGTTTAGAAGAACTTTCACTGAGGATTTTACAAGAAAGTTGTCTTACAAAAAAGGTGTCAAGCAATTCAGTTTTCACTTTTTAGCTCTACAGAGGAAAAAGGATATATGAAGTTAGGTAAAAGACAATGTCATTAAATTTTTTCTTTTCTAAACTTTATTTCTGCAATTTATGTGTTAATTGTTCTCACCTTCTGCTACTCTAGTGCAAAATTGCTTTGTTAATGACTCTATAGGAAACAAAACACTACACTCTTCTATGAATCAGGCAGCATTGCCCTTCAGTCTCTTTAGCTGAGATATTAAGCCTTCCCTTTTCAAGGAACTGCCTTTTGAGCAATATATATCTAGTCCTATTCTGCCTGCCTTCCTTCCTTTCTCTAGACTAGACTGTGCTAAAGCCAATGCCAAGATCTCCTCCAGGCTGCAAAGGGTCCAGACAGATGTTAATCCGATGGTCCACTTCCATTGTGTTCACATGGTATAACATTAAAAATACACCCAAGAAAGTTACAGATAAAAAAATCCTACTTCCTACTTGCAACTAGATAGCTTTTTCCTGTTCTCGCACTAGATCTTCCTTAGGAAATGCAAAGATGGCTAATACTTCAAACCGTCTGTTGGATTACATCTGCTTGAGGAATGAGGTTTTGGTGAAGACCGGCTTTGGAATAGTATGTCTGCCGTTACAGATGTATTTTATATCATCCTTTTTAAAGACTGTCACTGTTTGTAACTTCTAGGATAAAAGATTTGCTAGAATCTAGACAAGCAGGGTGGAATAATTGAATTGAAAAAAATCTAGGAAAGATTTTGCCTCTTACTCAATGGAAGAAACAGGGCACTCGATCTACAAGAATTAATTTTCCTTTCCTCTATAAAAAAACCAAATATTGTCTATTTACCTATCCAATAGAGCATTTATTTGTTTCACCTGTAAGACTCACTGGTGTGAAGAACTCAAATTTTTCTGATCTTCTTTGAGTATTCCATTTTTGAGTTGGTAATGGTCAGTACATGCATGCCCACAGCACAGTTTACTCCCATGAATTAGTCTTCGAATGATTCTCTGGTCAGTGTAGAGCATATAGAAAATATCAAAATAGCAAATATCAAAACTGCAGCAGTTCTTAAGAGTAAGAAGAGAAGGCAGTTCTCTGGACTTTACTTATCTAAAACGAGGACATTTAGGTAGTACCACCCCAGCCAATGATGGGACACTTGAAACTTTGATACTGCATTTAGCTCGCAGATATCAGCGGAATCTCAGATTCTGAGCACTTTGTTCAAAGCATCATTAATATAATTTGTCCATACCATACAAATCTGCCATCCTTTATTTTCTTTATTTCTTATGCTTGAAACTTATTTATTGAATTACATAAGCATGATGGTTCTATATAATAAGTACTTACAGGCTTCCATCAAGAAGTGTTGAAACTAACTCATCAAAAACTTTGCCTATCTAGTGACTTTTCAAAACTCAGAGCAAGGTAATCCCTAGAATTACTTAACAGTCCTCCAGGCTGTTAGATCCCTGAAGAACTGAAGGCAACAGCAGTGGTACCACTTCTCTGAAGCACATCCCATAAGCTTTACCTAGTTTTAAAAAAATCAGCACTATGGGAAAATGGCTCAGAGATCTAGTTCATCAGGATAACCTTCTAGTCTGGTCTCCAAACATACCTTATCATCTCAGCCACTTGACTATTCATTTCCCTGTGTGAATGGTAGTAATTTCACATTCACAGGTGCATGGGCATTTGTTTCCATCCTAGGAATCCTGTGTTGGTTAAAATTCTCTTTGGCAAAGAAGATGACCAGGTCTAACTTCAAAGCTAGGTCTGTCCTCAAAGCTTGGACACACCAGATCCTCTTTAGATCATAGTTTGTCCTTTGAGGTAGATCGGTTGAAAGAATTTTAGATTTCTGTGAAGTAAATCAAGTGTCTAGACACCAATAAATATCTGTGATATCTCCTTAAATGCAAACAAGAGATAAAGCAATATACTGTCCCATATCCAGGATTCCGTAATTGTAGATTTTGAAAACATTCCCAGCACATACCATCAAACAGTTTTACTGATCTGTCAGGAGAGGGTCTGACCTGACAATTCTTTAGGTGGGGCCAGGGTTTCTGGTTCAGACAGGGTAGGACTGCTGAGCTTTTGACTTCCAATGCTAACATACTGTTACATCATAACCGTAATATATTAGATGGATCAACCAATAATGCACAGCTAAAAGTGCCTACTCATAATGTCTACCAGAAAACTGCAAGCTCTGCCCAAGCCTTTCAAATAAATTATATGTTAGAATGAAAAGGACTGTGGGTTTAGGTCATCACCTGACATTCTGGGCAACAGATTTCAGATGAGAAGCCAGGTCAGCATCCACTCCTCAGATCTGCACTCTCACAGACGGTTAGATCTCACATGTCATAAATCAGGTAAAAGATAAAATTCTAAAACATACAGGAAACAAAGAGGTATATTTAAAAGTCTTATATCATCCTGTCCAGGATTTCCCTTACCAACAGAAAGTCTTAACCTCTAACTTCAGATCAGGAAGTTACGTCATCAGTTTAACACCTCCAGCTTTGGAGATCTGTTCATACAGCAAGTTTAGCCTAGCCACAGTCATTGACTTTTCAAGGTATGTAGGTGGATACATAGTCATCGACCTTTCCAGATTATCCTCTAGCTTCCTTTCAGAAGTACCTTCTAGTGTTATGCTGTTCCTTTGATTCTTACAGAGTGTTTTCGTTTTGATTGTCTTCCTGCCTATTGTTAACAAGGTCAGTCACAGACACAATTCACAGATTCACGGCTACAGAGGGCACACCTTGAATGTCATACTTCAGACATGGCAGTCTGTTAAGTATGATATGATAAACGATAATTAGTAAATACTTTCCAAAGTTTAGATAGCGCTACTCTGGCATGTGAAGGGAGCCCCTCCCATCCTACTGCCATCCCTAGTCTCTGTCACTGCTAACCTGCTTCACTCTCCACCCTCCCAGTGCAAGGGAAAAACTTCTAAAACCTTCCCCAGCCACAAACATATATACAAATTTCTATGACTTTGGGGGGCTGGAAATCCACCAGCCCTGGACAATTCCCAGCACCTGTGCATGATTTCCTTACAAAATGGGACCACCTGCTTTTTTTAAGGGCCCCGGAACCCTTATGCTCTGTAATACTGGAGTGGGTAAGAAAAAATTTCTTAAATTTTACTTCAGCAAGCACTGGAGTGGAAGATAAATTAGAGCTTTTGGACTCATGAACAGGAGGTTAAGCTGAAGGCAAAAATAGAGTGAGGGCAAAGCTGGGAGGGAGTAGTGGGATCTGCTGTAAATCAGGAAAACAGTGAAAAAAGAAGAATAAGACTGAAGGAAAACAAGTATTCTGGAGAAGATGTGAAACATAGGCTAGAAGGGAAAATGATACTAACTGAGCATGAATGAGGAAAGAGGCATGAGATACAGTAGATAAAGCAAGTCTAGAATTAATATAAACATGAGCAGAGTATATATAAAATGGAAAGTCACTTTTCTACATAAACAAGGAAAATAAAGCCCCGCCGTCAAATTACTGTGTTATATTTACTTGTTTTATAGTGGAAACTGAAATAATTTGCTTGTAAAGAGGAACCAACTTCAGAAATTATTCCAAAAGTGGCATTTGGACATGGTAGACCAGAACAGCTGTTCAGAAGCCATTACAATCCATTGTGCAAATTTTCCTTAGTTCA
>NW_010389950.1:59803-73112 GCF_000710305.1 Buceros rhinoceros silvestris | reverse complement strand
ATGGTCCCCTCTATTAATCTTGCTGTCAGCCCTGCACAAATTCCACACTTAAAAAAAAATTTCCCCAGCCCTCCCCTACACTTTCAGCATGACAGGAATGCAGAGGGAGTCAGACCTGCTCTTCCAAAAGGAGAAGGGGCTGTACAATAAAGATTCTGTGCATTGCAAAGGTAACACGGGAAAAGGAGGCATATTGCTGTGCCTGGCTTCTTCTTATCCCCTTTTCTTTTATCTAAATGTTTGTGGTTTCTTTGGTTTCTTTTTTTCTGTGGCTCTATGTTGCTTTTCACACAACTAGTGTTTTCATCCCTTCTAAAATGAAACAGATCCGTCCCTCATCACACCCCAAAACAAAAGGGACACAGAGCTCTGCTCTTTACTCACCCCTGTCTGCCTCTTCCACTCAGAATGATCATATGAGTAGAGCTACTAGTCCAATGACTGACAGAAATCTTCTTGATGTTTGTTTGTACAAAAGGCATCTTTAAAAGGATTAGTGCAGGAGGGGATATAATTTTTCCCTCTGTGGTTGAAGCAGGGTATATCAGCTTGTTTTTTACGCGCACACATACAGCTTTTGGAATGGTACTTCACAGGCAATATCCATGCAGAAGGCAGCAACTTGAGATGCCTCAAGTAGCTGAAGGAAAGATTACATTAAAATTGCGTGGGATTTTTTCTAAAAACATCTTTGTTATCCAGTATATGCAAAATAGATCCTGAAACATCATTAATTTCTTATTCTCCCCTCATTCCTCTGCATGATAAATTATCAGACAGTTTTTTCTTACAAACTAAGTAAACTTGGATTTATCTTTGAATTAGGCTTCAGGCTGGGGTAAGTTTTTTCTAATTGTCACTAGAAAAACTACCAAGAGGTGTTGACATAACCTTAACCACTGCGGTTCTGATGGTTTGTTTAGCATAACTGTTTGCTTTAGAATAGCGAGTTTAGAGAAAAACTCTCTGTATAATGTTCTCCATAAAGCACAAGAAGACCTGTGACTACACGCAGCAGTTATTGTAAAATTCCTAAACTTTCATCTGGAGCTGATTGTCCTCTTTGCGTCATACGTATTAAAGATTGCAATCTAGCTTATCCCGCTATGCAACCAGAACTTTGGTATCACTGCAGAGCTTTGTCCCAAATCCTGTCCTGAACTTCATCTTCTTTTGAGATTACTCTAAAGAATGGTTATGATTACATTAATTTCTTCTATCTCTTCCTTTTGAACAGCCTTTTACTTAACAGACCTTGTCATAGTGCATCTGAGTTGTGCATCTGAGGAGACCGAATTTTCTGTGTGTAGCACATAGACTGAGTAAAGCAACAGACTGTTATGTAAATTAATCACAGGATTTAGGATGTTTGGTTATGTCTTGCGTTAATCAATATGGTTTTAATTACACATGTCACAAATGGAACACATTTTTTACTAAAGGATCAAGGAGCCAAATTTGAAGATAACAGACTTTTCACATGTTTTGTACCTTCTGTCATGACAGATCAAGCTATCATTCACACTGCATGATGTGTATTACTCTTTTAACAGTAATGTTAGTTTTCTTCAGGGCAATGTCATAACAAATAAATCTAAAGCATAAATGTGATGTCTTTATATCCTTAGCATCTGAGGTGTGAGATCGCCTACATTAGCAACTGCCCTTGAGCTAAACAAGATAGCCTGAAAATTCAGATCTGTAGAAGATTTTACTGTTGTTCTTGTGGTTAAGAATTTATAGATAAACCAGTGCCAACTTTTACTAAGTATGTAACTTGGGGTTTTTGGATTTTGTTCAACTTCTAAAAGCCTGTTTTGACAGCACAGATTTGTCTATGGGTAAAATAGCTTAAAGACAGGCAGAATGCTGCTTCCCATGTATTTGAAAAGAACCTATGAATTTGAAAGGCTCTCTGAAAGAATGATTTAAAAAACATTAAGGGGCAGACATGGAGATATTTGGAGTAAATCAGTACAGCTCTTTTGAATTCAAAGAAGCCACACTGATTTATACCAGATGAGGATCTGTCCGTAATAAAATAAGTTCAAAATTTAAATATTTATACAACTGAGGTATTACAAAAAGTTTAAAAGTAAAGAACTTTTCTTAATCTTTCCAGTAAAAGTCCCATGACTTCTTGTGGTTACTGGTATATTTCCACCGTGCTATAATTTTTAACCGAGTTACTGGCTCTTAATTTGCTGCAGGACATCATGTATCTATCTGCGTGTAATGCTGAGCTGAACAAATTAAGCTGAATAAAAATAAGGTTCTTTCTTCTTCTAAAAGAGCTTTAAAATTAAGAAAATATAATCGCTCTTGAATTGCAAATACAAGGTGATAAGTAAAAAGGCAAGATTTTTTAACATCAAACACATGAGCAGTGAGAAGGATTCTCTAAAAAAAAATCTAAGGAAATTTCAGCACACTTGTGTCCAACAGAAGGGTCTCCATAAATCTAATGTCATCACTCTTTGAGTTCTCCCTCTGGATGGTGCTCAGGCCCCAAGATCTATATATTGATTATCCCACACATGTTCTTGTATTTACTGGCAGCTCCCCTGAATTCAATGGCTTATTCTGCATTGGAGTCCTTGTATGTAAACTGAAGATATTTTAATAAAAACCTCTAGATTAAAGGGGGTTTTTTGCTGAGGATTTCTAAGTAGTCTCATGTCCTGGTCCATATATATCTCAAGGAACACGTGATTCAGTAGTTCTAATGTTTTGTACAGTTTTTTGAGCTGATCCATAGTCCAGATGTTCCAGCAGAAGTTATCTGGAAGCCAATACTCTGTTTGGGACCATTTTTTAAAATACAAAATAATGAGTCAAGTCATCCGCCTGGAATAATGAAAAGAATTCCCCCTCCTCCATGAGAACAACTCAGCTTAGTTCACTAATCCAGCAGAAGAAAAAAATGTAAATCCTCTGAACTTTCACCGTGCCATCTGATTTTGGAAGTACTTAGTATGTTCTGCCAGTTCAGCCAGTTGTCTGTGTTGTCCAACTGTTATTAAAAGTGTCTCGAGTTTCTACACACAGAAAAGTATACTAGCACTGAGTTTCAGCTAAGAAAGTTAGAAGGTGTTTAACCATTGCTGGAATGTCAAACAGTTAGTCTTTGCTTTTGCCTACAGGAAGCAAACATAAGGAGTTGGCCATTGCAGACCCATTTCCAGGGCTCACGTTTTCATACAAATATGCTTGTACATAATCTGCACATCTGGAGAGGTTGATCTTTGATTTTTCTGTGAGCTGAATGAGTTTCTTAAAGGAGCATGCATTTTTCAACAGTCATTTAGGTCAGTATGTAAGTTACCCACCTTAGTCATAGTATAACTGAACCCTTCTACATTTTAGTTAAAATTTCCCTTTGTAATTCAGACTATGATTGTTGCTATCCTGATTTTCCAGATGTTTTCCTTGGCATAGGTTCATTTCAAAACTTGTTTTCAGTACAAGTATCACTAATTTGAGCCATCCAGATCAACCAATTATAGATATTTCTGGAATCAGAATTACTTCCCCATAGCACCATAAGCATATTAGATGCTTGCTTATGTAGAAAAATATGCAGGTGAGAAATTGAATTGATCTGTAAATATAGAAATTAAAATAGCTGTATAAAACCCCTTCCTCCCCCCAAAAAATAAGATCCCTGTGACCTCTTCAAATAGTAGTTTCAGAGGTTTTTTTATTCAAAGTAAGATGCATTAGGAAATAATGTTATGTCTATACGTTCATATTTTTATTATGTATGACGTTCTTTGAATGCTCTTAAATGAAGTAGAGTTCAAAATAGATGCTACATATAGAATGAAAATGTTTGAAATATGTACAGCAACATTTTTGGTGAAGGGTATCTATCTTGATTATATCAAAAGATAACAGTCTCGAGTATACTAAGCAAATGTCTATTTTAAGTACATATATTTACATCCAAATATATTTTTATGCCACTCACAATCTTTAATACATTTGTTCTCATCAACAATCCTATCAGGAAGTTATATTACTTTATTAGTCTACTAAATTATTTTCTGTTAATAAAGAAATAATAAACAGTGTGCTAATGAAATTAATGTATAATACCATTTTGGGAGAAACTAGTTTTATATTACAGTCACAATAATGTATGGTTTTTTATGATTCCTTTTGTTTTACTCACATATGCACAGAAAGGCATATTCTTCAATCTATACATTTGAAAGTATGACTTATCTGATTATAGTATTATGCCATTTAATAACCACTGTTCTATAACGTTAACCTTTCACCTGTTTGTTAGAGGAG
Organism: Buceros rhinoceros silvestris; assembly: GCF_000710305.1. Taxonomy (NCBI): domain Eukaryota; kingdom Metazoa; phylum Chordata; class Aves; order Bucerotiformes; family Bucerotidae; genus Buceros; species Buceros rhinoceros. The sequence continues at coordinate 68,813 of NW_010389950.1, read as the reverse complement.
CATGTTGAATTGCAGCGATAACGATGAATGGTAACTTCTAAGTCACCTTTATTGGCATTAGGAGCCCTCAAGTGCTGCATCTGCAGACTAGACAAGAGAATATATTACAAAAGCTTAACAAACCTAAACTAAATGATGCAGCAGCAGCATAACAGAGTCCCATGTTAGCCAGACCATACACAAAAATTATGAATGAAGTCTTGGGGTTTGTCCTGAAAGATACTGCCGCTGAACATTGACATAAAACATTTGGGAAAGAATTCCAGTGATGCTCACCCTGAGAGGAAAAGGCATCACCAGTCAGCCTCTCTGGGTTATATCCTAGGGGACTCCACCACTCTGTTTTATCTGACTCCAGCTGTCATGATCAGAGACCAGGCAACAGGTGTCCCTCCCTGGAAGGAAGGGTCAGGGCTCAGAGGAAACTGGGAACAAGGAGATTTTATAAAGCACACGCATGGAGTTCAGCTAACAGCAGATGAAAAGAAGACGTTGCAGATAGGAAGGACTTGCTAGCAAGTGAATAAAAGCCAGAAGGATGCTTTTTAAAAGAATAATATTAACTGTACATGGCTAGAAAAAAATATCCTCATTTTCGAAGCAAGATATCTCACTAGGACTATTTGTGTGCTACTGAGTAAGAATAAGAGACTGTCACATAATGGGAAGTGAAACTGAGGGAAGAAAGAAACATTTCTGCCTGAAATGTTCACATTTAATCCTGGGTTCTGTTTAGACTACATATATACCTTCCTCAAATTTACTTCAAAAGATGAAAACATTTGCAGCTTAAAATGCCTTTTATAGAACATTTGCAGAACCATTACAACCTAAGGGTTTTATTTAGCAATTTTTTTTCTTTTCTAGCTGAGCTTCCCCGTTTTTTTTCCTTATCATTTATAGTACTTGTCAACATTTATGGCCCTAAAATGTATGATAGCTTCAGGCAGAATTAATTCAGTCATGATACTTCTATGCTGAAGCAAATCATCAGTAAAATTAGCACTCATTAAAAACAAAAATGTTTAAAACCTAATATCTCATTGCAAAACTGTCCATTTAGTGAAACCTAATTAAAATGCAATTAGCTTTTTAAGTGATGTATATAATGTCTAAGAAGGTCAATTGCTCTGCACTCTATAGCTCCAATTTATTTTCTGATTAGCTAGTGTAAGAAAATTTAGAATGGCTTTTAAACTTTTCACTTTTAGGGAGTATTTGTAGCTATATGTTGCCTTCACTTAAGCACTGTTATTAAAAAGGAGACGCTGAATAATTAATTGTGAATAATTATGTGTTTATTTGTCTGTTCTTCATGATAGCCCTGAATGGCAGAATTTCTAGTAACAAACTTCCCTATTTAAAGAAATCCCTTACTTCCAAGATGTCTACGTAGATATTTTAATGCACATAAATCAACGTATTCTGACTTTCAGTCAAAACCTAAACAGCTGTCAATGGGAGGTTAGACGCCTGTTTGATGGTATGATGAATCACTTCTCTCTAGGTAGCTATTTCTCTTTACTGACCTGTGAAAGGTCTGGACAGTTAGCTGAGATGGATGCCTAGGTTCCACATTTCTTAGACGATTTGATGGCATGAATCACCACTAACTGTATATAGGAATTTAATTTGGAGGAAAAAAATGGTATTATGATAAATGATGTTATAAATCCTTTGTACTAACTCCTGGTACAAACAATATACATTTGCTGTATTGCTGAAAGATCTGTATCAAAATCCAGTGAACTCAATTTGCTTCTCACACACATTGTTTTACAAATTAGGAACCAACCTGAGGCGGAAACTAAATTCTCATCTCTCTCTTTATGAGTCTTCGGTATATTAACATTCTTATTCATCCTTACTGATCATGCTGCCAGGTTCTGTTTCTCCTTAATTACTGATGGGCTAAAAAGATATTTTTCCCTCCATTTGATATGTATGCTTGAACATGCTGCTTCTGAAGTATGTAAGAAAAAATGTTTCAGTTCTTCTACCTTTTCTGTATCTCCACAGAATAGAGCTATCATTTCAGAATTTCTCTTGCTCCTTTTATGTTTAAACTATGTTAGTTATTTAGGTATAAGTCAAGGGGTTTTTATCTTCAATATCTCATACATTCCATTCTCTTCTTTGCATTGCATGAACTTGTTTCCATTGCTTTTTTGTTCTGAATTTGTTTTGTGTTGGGTTCTGAATTTGAATTTGTTTGGGTTGCTTGGGATTATTTAATATATTTAAAATACAAAGAGATTTTAAAAATAAATCAAAAACAGTTTTCTGTGGGTACTATGTTTTTTTATTTCTTCTGTAATGATTTTAGAAATGGTATTTTATTTGCATCTATAAATTACATCAAAGAGATGTTCCTAGCTGGTAACTATGATTTTTGTTTTTTTAATAAAGAGAAAATTGGTGTATATTCTGACTTCACTGCTCATTTATATCAAGGAAACATCAGGGAAAAATTACCCTCTGGCCTTATGTCTGGTAAATCATAATTAGAGAGCAAGCCAGACATTGTTAAGCTTGGAAGAACTTAAATACCTCTTGTTTTGAGACAGTTTTTTTTTTCTCTAAAAATCTTGAAAAATCTATTTGGTAGTTTTAGAGATAGGTATCACTTTTTATGTGAATGCATTTTGTTATGGAATGAGTGTACATGTGTGAAACCATTTTCAATGCTTGGGGTTTCAATGTTTACATATCCTTACAATAATCATGATAAGAGTTTCTAAGGAAGTGGGGTTATGTGGGTATACACACACACGCACACACATGCACACATGTATATACATAATGACTTTTAACCTAAGTCATATGCCTGAGCTGAAACTTGTCTCACATCCAACACATCTGGGTGCAAGCCCAGGCTCTGTCATGGGTTCTGGGCATGCTCTGGAACACAGTGGGGGAGGCAGTGTGGGCCCTCAGCCTGCGCTTATCCCTTCTACCCTGAGCAGCACAGATGTGCATGAGATGGCAGCATCAGTTATTCAGTGTGTGTCCCCCATCACCCCTCACAGGTGTCAATCACCTGCCCACTCCCTGTCCTACTCGATCACACAGCACACAACCAGCCTGTGATGATTCTGGGGCCTGAAGCCTGCTGAGCAGGGTGTAAGGCAGTTTTCTGTGATTTGCTTGTGGGTTTGGTGCTGTGTACCCTCTTCTTATTCTGGCTTCTTCAGAGATGCAACATATTTGTAGTCTACATATATTCCATGAAATGGGAAACGTTGAAGAAAAGTAGGACTTGACTTGTTTTTTCCTCAATGACTTTGAATTTCTAATGGAATAATTGGTTTGTGTTTTGGGGTTTGATTTGGGTTGGGGTTTTTTTCTGGTTACTTGTGTCTTACTTTTAATGCAAAAGGAACAAAAGAAAGAAAAAACGGGAAGGATTTAAAAAAAGAAAAAGAGAGCCTCATTTAAAAGCAGGTATATTGAAACTGATTTATACCTTTGTGTTTAGTCCTTGAATGAGAAAAAATTACTTGTGAAAAAAAGAGCTGAACGCCACCAGAAAATAAGACATCTCCCAAAGCAAGTAAAAAACCTGTGAATTTTCCCTCTCGTTTGCACAGATAACTACAAGTACTCTCATGGAAGGTTACCAACAATGAAGAATGCCAAGACTATTTCTCTAGTCTTTTGTTTATTTTGTCATTCATACTTTTCAACTGTCTGGTCAAATAGTAGCAGATATCAAACACATTTTTTGTTACCTTTAGTTAGTATCAAAGTAAGCCCAGGGTATGACTGTTTTTTAAGAGAAACAACCCATTATACATAAGCCTATCTCTATTTGTGTGCTTCTGAGTGGAGTCAAGTTGACGGCTTATGGCAATGGTGGTATGTACATAACATTTAGAATCACAACTTGAGGAAGAGTCTTAGCTTAAACAGACCAAAAGTTCAATTTTTTTTAATTATTATTTTCAGTTGACTAATACCTTTGGAAAATAGCTTCATGGTGGTTTTATTTGATGATAAATTTGTAAGAGTTTTTGCCTGTAGGAATGCAGTAGATGAGAGGGGTATGGACAGAAATAAAATCCAAGCAGAACAAAAGGTCCACCTTTTTGAGGACCCCCTTATTGACTGATATAGCATTTAGTCTCTTCAGTTAGGAGATTTGTATTTGGACATTCTGTTTTTACTGTTATCTTGTTACATAAACTTCTTAAAATAGGGAGAAAGAAGGACTGACTCCCTGAGTACGTAATTTCGGAGAGAAAAAGTAAATGGTTAAAACCACATGCTCACAATATCTGTGTGAAAATTCTGGTGATTTTCAGTGATGAACAGTGAATCTTGGGTCTTCATTAGTACTGTTCGTAGAATATGGTACTTCTTACTGTAGATAAACATGACAAGTTCACATATATTTTTCTCTTATTATTACTTTCATGGCTGATGATTATCATAAATTGCCACTGAAATGGAGTTTGTATGGCATTGCAGAAGTTCAGAAAGAAAAAGCAGTTCAATCAATAAGCTGTATGACATTTGGATTTCAAATAAATGGAAATAGAGAACTTGTTATGATACTTCCTCTGTAAATGTATATTTGGTGGAAGATATGCATGGAATTTAAAAGGACGTCAGCTAAAAATATATCCATGTAGCTGATCAGTGCTCATGAAGTGTAATTAAAACTGATAGTATGACCTGACTGGATAGAGGAAGGCAGGGTGCATACATGAAAACTTAATGGAATGTTTAAGAAGGGATTTTTAAAATGCTGAAATAGATCCTATTTTTAAAAAAAAAATTTTTAATCTATTCTGTAAAATTATGTACTGCTAGCAAACTAATTTTAGGGATATACTTCAAAGCCAAGTTGATTATGAATGGGTAGCAGGAATAGAATTTTAAGACTGTTTCTATCCTTTTTATTACTTTTATTTAGTATTTACGAACCACAGGATGTTTGAGTAAAGGCCAACAGGCAGTTCAGTCTGAGGTGTGATTGCTGAGAGGACGGAGGGCAACTGAACCTTTAGACATCGCAAATATTTTGGAGGAGTTGGAGGAAAGGATGTAAGGCATCCAGAGTATTGTCTTTTTCTTCATTTTGGGAGGATTTTGCAGAATCAAAGGCTGTCAAGAAATGATGTGTGTCTGCTGCTGTGAAGGTCACCACCACTGCAAAAGGGCAGAAACTCCGACACTCTGCCAGACCAAGACAGACTTTTGGAAGATGATGGGATTACTCAAACACAAAATATTGTCATATCTTTGGATAACAGTTTGAATTATTCTAAGAACTCTAGTTTCTAATGCTCTATCCCTATGCATGATGAACCTGAGGAACAAATACAAAGGAGATGCCATGGTTTCCCATGTCAGAGCACATGGCAGTTTCCAGGCGTGAATTCATGTGAAGACTCAGAAAGCATAGTAGCCTAAAGGAAGGAAGACAACTTATTCGTGAGTTTTTAGAATGCGTATAAACCTCTAACAGTATTTGTAAGTATTGGGGTTTTGTGCATAGAATAGAATAGCCTGATACTGGCACTATAAAGACAGGAATAAATACACAGTGACCATTCACTTCATTGTTTTTGAAACATTCTTGACCTGGGAAATTAGGATAGTAGTTGAATGACAGGGAAAGACGAGTAAAATCTGAAACAGAATTTGGAATTTATTAACAACTCATCTCCTAATCACACAGAGGCTAAAATCTTTGAGAATAACTATTTGGTTGAAAAAAATTAAATTTACCCTTAGTCCTTTTTTGTGCCAGGAAAGATCCTGACCCCCTCCTCAATGTGAGAATGATCTCAAGGCAGGCAATGACCTTTCAAAGTCCAAAGTCCCCTTGCCTTTGTAGCAATACCTTTTGTGCAATACCAAAAACTTAAAAGCTATTTTGATTCCCTTTTGTGTTTTAGTGTCGAATTTAATTTATTATGTCACAGCTGCTTCCCTACAGTTTCAGGGTTTCCAAGCCTCATAATGACCTTTCTGGTTGACCCTGGCTCACTCTTCATGTTTCCGTGATATGGTATCATGATGTTTCCATGAAGTGCAGTCCCTGAAGAGTTAATGCTCCCCTGCCATTCAGCTGTTAGTTTCTCTTGAATTTCCCACTAGACTGTCACAAAGGATAACAGAGATGTAATAAAAAGGTCACGCAGGTGCTCCTACAGAATATGTTATCAAGTCCTACCAGTGAAAGAGCGTGAGTAGGCCTATTTGAATGAACAATGAGGAGACAATAAAAGGAAAGTTAAATTACAGAGAGCAAGCAGGTTTGCACTGAAAGAGTAAACAGGATATACTGTATTCAAAGACCCTGAAAAATTACACTCATTAACCGTGTATCAAGTAAATCGATAATACCATTATGTGTTACAATGTGAATTAGCCTTAACAGCTATTTCATATAAACTCAGCAGGGACTCACAGCTAATTCAATTTCTACTGCATTGTATTCACACTGATATTGCTTCAGAACGGTATTTTCATTTTGCCCTTCATCTGTTTTCTCACCTTATTCTATGCTTCTAAGAAAAAAAATAACCTTTAAGTGGAGTAGTTTTAACATAAGATTCATTGCTACTGCACCTTGTGTCAAAACACCGAAGACCAAGCCCTTGTCCTGCATGTACTCCTATACTGATGCCTTCATTAGCCAGTCAGCTTTCTATTCCACAACAGATCAATGCCAACTTCCAATAATTCTTTAAAACAGGTCATTCATGAGGGCTGCTGCAGTAAGGATCCTTCTGTCTACCTCTCTCTTTGCTTTTGCTTTGTCAGAGGCTTCCTGCATGGCTATTATTGTCAAGCGCAGCAACTGCATGCTTAATTGGGAGCCAGTAAATTAAAACAACTTGATGTCCACACCTTTACCATGCTGCATGGTTTAATTTAATAAATAAGGGAAGGAAGGAGGGAGAGATACAAAAGGGTGCTTTGTGTAAAAGTATCCAATAAATATGGCTGATGTGGATAGAAAATGTGTGTTCCATGGACAAAACAAAATACAAATTAGGCAGTGGATTCAAGGGGCAAGGCAATACACGAATGACACTTAATAATTGCAGTGTGCGAGAACTTGTGACAGAAATCTCAACTTTTATGAGAGAGACCAGAGCAAATAAAGAATAGAGCATAGCCAAAAAAGTCTATAATAATAATATGCTAACAGTCTTCCACAGGCTGATTCCATTGACAAAGAGACCATAATCAATTTAACTTATGATCTAATTTTACTTCTTTTACTCCATGAAGAGGTTTTTTTAATAGAAAAAGAAAGGTATATCAAGGTTTTTTTGTATTAAGAAAAACAATAGAGAGTAAGTGAGGAAACTGGAGTGATTTAGGGAGGAAGGGAGAAGAATAGTATATTATATTTGTTGCATCACAACCAGTGGTCTTTTAAGATTTTGTCCTATATCTGACTGCTTATTTGTCCAGACAGGTATAAAAAGTACAAACTCCTGAGATATATAAGATTACTATATCTTACAAAATAGTCATTAAGGTTCACATCCACAGTCATTTCCAGCCTTCTAGTATATGTTGCAAACAAATCGCACGAGCCATATATGCATGCCAGAATTCGAACATTGCTTCATAATGTATTTAACTGATGATAAAAGCTAGTGACTCCTTCTGAGTTGCTTGTCTCTGAAATATGAGGTTGCCCTCATCTCTTGTCTGCTTTTATCCAAAATGCACTTTTATACTACTCTAATCAAATAATTGAAAAAAAAAGAATTATTTAAATAAAAAATCTCTAAGAAGATATTTCTTATTAGATCACAAGTAGAAATCTGCAAATAATCAGAGATCAATGTTCTTATTTGATAATTAGTATACGTATTAAATTTTTTGTTTGTGTCAAATAACAAAGCAATTGTTGAAACTCTTCATAGAATAGAGTCCCAAATCAGGATAATAACTGCTGGCAATTATTTGCTCAGCACTGTGCGTTACAAAATAATTATTTTTTCATCTTTGATAAGACTAGCCAAATAATTATTTGTCATATGATGTAGAGTGCACACAGGTTTTCTTTGGATCCCAAAGGTTTTTATCTATGCAGTGATTTGGAGGCATCCCAGCAAACACCTGGCTTTTAAACTTGTTTGTTGCTGATTCTTTGCATGTGATTTTGTGTTTAAATTTTGACTGTATAATAAGAGAGTAATTATTAGGTAGTATTGGGTAGCTAAAATATAGGAACACATGTCCTGGTTTTTAAGGGAATTTTGTTGGTGTTTTTTTTTTTCCTGGGGAATCCCTAACCGGATGGGAGGCATGTTTGAGCTGGGGATTGTTTTCAATTGAAAACAAAACTGCAGGTCTAAATGGGTCACTTGTATGATTGTGAATATTTCTAAATTCGTTGTTTTCTTGGTGGCTTATTAAGAGTTTGTTTGAATGTTTGCCAGTTTTTCCCATATAGAATATTGCTTCAAGGGGCACAATATTAAAACACTTAAGAAACTCTCCAGCTTAGGTAAGGCCCAGAGCTATAGTCTTTAGTTTGTCTTCAAGTTTCTCTGAACAACAGTCATCAGAAGACTGAGTAGATCAGCTATTACACCTAATTTCTTAAGCAGTTACAAAATTGTGCAAGTTACCTGTCAATTCAATTGAAAGTATTAATAAAATTAATTAAAAATCTTATAAAGTAGAAAATAATTGTAAGAAAGTAATTTTGAGAGAAGTCAGAAAGCATGAAATGAAACAAAAGCAGATGAACAGAAGGAAAAAAGGAAGAAAATAACAAGTTTACAGTTGTCACTACAATTGTGAATAAAGCCTTTTGACACCTTGTCCTTTAATAGCCAAAGCTGCTGTTTGGGTCCACATTCTCTGACATCCAGAGGGCAGACTGTTATTTGACTAAGCCAATACAACAGAAGCCCACAAAATGGTAAACATACAGACTACAATTCTGTCTGCATCACTCTCTAGTTTCATACATTCATTCATCTGCAGCTGCCTTCCCTCATCTTCGAGGCTACATCAAGGATTCCTG
>NW_010389950.1:51766-59726 GCF_000710305.1 Buceros rhinoceros silvestris | reverse complement strand
GCTGCCAGGCTGTGGCGAGACATCTTGGCTCAGCCATCCTGGAGGCAGAATGAAGGCACCCGTGGGTGATTGAAGGTAACAGATAGATGGTCTAAGAGCTCAGTAAACAATGCATGTGCCTATGAAAAATCCGGTGCACAAGGCCAACTGTCCATTTGGCCCCACCCCAGCATTTAACAGTTGCTCAAAAATATTTGTATTCCATTATAGTTCATTTCCCCCACATATTTCCTGTAAAGGATTGCCATTAAGGGTTCCAGCTTTTGAACTGGACTGACCTGTCTTGTCAAAATCAAAGCCACTTCAGCAGAAGCTGGAGACTCGTGTGAAAACTACATGTGGAGCCTGATGATGTATTTCAGTACAACTTACTTTCTTTGTGTAGCCCACCGCCTGATGAGAACAGGGAGCTCTGTGAGGAATGTGTGTGCAATGAACAGCAACAGAACACAAAGACAGCATGCTGAGTTATAAAACATTTTTTCGCTGGAATATGATTCGTCTTACCTCCACCAGATACACACACAGTGCTGTATGAATGAGTGTTTGAAAGGCACTCATTGTTAACCTATTTCTCTTTCTTATCACTTGTTCTGGGGGACAAAATTCAGCCCAAGACTGAGCTGTGCCATTCTCCTATTTTTTCAAATGTTATCTTTTGGAGGATAAATCACAGTAAACAAAACACAGGAGGCTGACTTGCCAGCTAAAAAAAAAATAATTAAATGAAAATATATACTCTAAGATTCTAAGACTGTTATAGCTTCAGAAAATACAAGCAATGTTCAATTAACTATGTGTCAATTTCCAAACTTTTTTCATAGCTCTGCGCAGAATATATGAGTATAATTCTGTCAGACGTCCATCTCTCAAGTCATCTTTGTTTCTGTCAGGCTCTGGGAGCAGATTTCATCATGTGTAAACTTGAGAAACTTATTGGAATGGCATGTCCTTCAGACAGCCATTTGTCTTGTCCAGGCCATTCTTGCTGGTGAGGAGCACTGGCCTTGCTATCAGCTGCTCAGGGGGCTACTTCCCCCAGTACATGTATGGAGGTTCTATCTCTATAATCCTAGGTCATGTCTGTTGGGCTCTCTCATCCTTCCTGCAGGAGAAGGCAAGATAGATCTTTCAGCTTTGCTTTGTTTATTTTATTTTCTGTGATTATGTTGGAAAAAGCAGGCTGAACAAGGGGCAGTGGTGATGTTTGTTGTACTTATTACTATCTATAGGAACTTAGAGGCTCCAGCAGTAGTTTGTGGTGATCCTCACAGCCCTGTTTCCTACACAGTCATGCTTTCTGCTAATGGAACAGCTGGAAGGTGACTTCTCAATCACAATATTTGTCCTGAAGCTGTGGGCAGTTTTTTTTTTTATTTGCTTGCACTCAGTATCAACGGACTGTAAGTAAATACTTACTGAAAAATGGTGCAAGGAACAGAGGCTGATGTTCTTACAATATTTCAAAGTCTTCTAGTCACCATGAGGAGGCTGATAATGCCCACAGGTGAAATTTACCTTCAGACATAGTTGTTGTTGTTTGTTTTTTTTTTCAAATCTACTTGAATGCCTTTCATGGTAGATCATGTCACTACAAGGGAAAATATTAATAGACATATTACAGCCACACTGATAAAAGCTTATTCCTCAAGCTGTGGTCTATAGGAAAATGAACTGAGTGGCTCATGCCCCTACTTTCCAGGGTGAGTCAGTCTGAATCCAGCAGTTTATTTCCACATCATAGCACATGATCCAGGTCTCCCCCAAGCTGTGCTTGATGCCCTTGTGAATATCCAGAGGTTTTGTTGTTTGTGAAGTCATTCTTGAGGTAGACTGAAGACTGGTACATTAGAGAGTGATCCTAAGGTTGCATGATATGTCCAGTAGTGCCACTACAGGGAGCGTTGAGTACCTGCAGGCCAAAGGCCTGTTGAAAGAGCATCTTAGTGCTGACAGGTTGGAAAGAGCCACGTACAGGGAGGGGTCTCTGAAGCAAATTATTGCCAGAACTAAACTCAAAACTTCATCTCAGAGAGGAGTGTGGGCAGAATGGAAAGTCAGACTGAGAGTTATCTGGAGTTGTCTTATAGCCTAAAGTTGTCCCATATCGCCTGTGTGTTAGCTCAGTGTTGAGCCACGTTTTAGAATTAGTTCACACAGGAGCTAAGTACGACAGTGACATTTACTGATCCTGCAAGAGCAAACAAACAGAACTCCTGGTGCCTTTGTTTCAGAAATAGCTATGTGGATGTTGATTTCAAATAAAATTGGAGTTGCTTTTCATTGCTTGCTCTTGTACCTCTCTGTTAAACTAGCACAAGAAAGTTTTTTATTATGATTTCATGTTTAAACAGAAAAAGAAAATTTACTCACATCCAAAATTCAATTTGTTACAACCATGCAAATGTCTAGTAAATTTTAGATGCGACAGACAATGAATACTTTACTTTGTCTGCCCAAGTATTCCCACTGGCAAAGGTCTATTTTATTAAGGTTGCATAATATCGGAGTAGTCAATTGCATAATTAATAAAGATCCCAGCAAGTTTGGTACCCCATGTTGAACCTTAGGCTTCTGTGGCTACACTGTTATTATCTACATCCATGCTAAATATGTAAAATTTGGTTGGACACATGTCTATCAGCCACAGTTATAATTTAGTATGTGCATGTTTACCCTTGCAGGCATATAAATATTTGCCTGCATACTTGTATGAACGCAATTAAAAAAAAAATCGAAAGAAAAAAAGTGCTGAAACATTTAGAAAGAAATTTGAAAGGCATAATATTCACATTTCGTACTTGTCAGCTGTTTTAAGTCACAATAGAAACTCAGATAAAAAGAGAAAAATCACAGAAATGGGCATACAAACCAGAGGAAAGTTAAAAGTTCAGAGTTATGGCATTGGCAGTTTTTCAGGAGTAGGGTGCTAGTTCTAAATTTTTCCACTTGTTCACAATTCTAGTACTATCTGTAGGTTGTAGTATGGTGTCAACACACTATAAACAGAGCGTGTACACCAAGTGTTATTTTCAGTATATGCTTTTGTCCAATTTTGTCCAATTTTGTCCAATTTAACCCACTATTTTTCATCGACATTCTCCTTTTGTCATCCTTACACCTGTTTATACCATAATTTGTTAGAAAATTTGACATCAGAAATAGAGCTCTACAACAAAAATGTCCTATTCCCAGGTTGGCACTTCTAGAGCCCTGTAGAATTACAGGCAAGAGTAAATATTATAATTACTATCTTGTAAGATTTATTTTCAACAAACTTATTTATTGTGTATGACCAACTGTTTTTAAGCTGATTTGTGGTACTTTTTCAAAATGATTGCACTCTTGTCCTGCATATCTTTCCATTTATTCCACTCCTATTTTGTTTACAGGTATTATAAATTTTAGCATAACATATGAAATAAAACACTCTATGACAATTATTTAAAATAAAAGTCTGTGTGTAGCATTCAACCAATACACACAGCAGAAGACAGCAAACCATAATTTGGTTTTTGTTTTATTATTGTAAAATAAAAAACAAGAAGCCAGAAACACAACCTGAAATATCCAGACTGTTTCATACCAGGTAGAAGAGCTCACCTGAGTCTCATTTTACAGACGCTGAGATTTGGAGCAGGAGGGATAGGAAAGGTGCTGAACACAGAGCAGCTTCCAGAGTGCCGGAGCCACCTCCATCATCACACCTTCACACATCCCAAAGGACACCATTCCTGCCAGCCAATTCCTTCCATGTCCTTGCAGGCAAGCCTCACCTGTGTCACTTCTTGTTGGTTCAACATCTGACTCTAGTTAAAGCTGAGATCAAATGGGCAGCGGGAATGGATAGAAGCAACTTTCACTACCTAAATGAACTGGATTTGAAGAACGTGAATGGCATGAAGATTTTTACACACAGGGTGATGGGCACAATAACAGCCTCCATTTCTGAGACAAAATGTGGATTTTTTTTTAAGTGAATTTTTATGTAAATATGTAGCTCTCCTTACTGTTGTGAATAGTCAGTTGCTATGGGAATGTAACATGCAAGGTTTTGTATTTTACCTCAGAAATATCTTCAATATCCTGCTATCACAGGCTTCAGGCACCTAGAAGAAACTGAAATGAAATTAAAGTAAATAATCCGAAGACTGTATGTGTTAATTTCTATTTAAAATACTCTTTATAGATATTCCTTAGAGGGCTCTCTAGAGTATCTTGTCATATTGTGAGATTTTCTAAGCACTGACAGATTTCTAGTGACTGATAGAGACTGGTATTACTTTCCAAGTGATTGCTGTGGTTTCCTTTCATCTTTGAGTTACTATAAAGCAACCACTAATTTAAAGTCTAATATCTTCTGTTCCCATATGCAGCAGATGGCACATGCGACTACATCCTACTTTCTAATTCCTATGTGACATTTATTATTCATCAGAAAGGAAGTTAAAAAATATTATATTTCCAGCTACTGATCTGGCTAATCATATAAATTAAAGAAAATATTGCTTAAAAGAAATTATATTTGAAGACAAAAAAAACATTAAAAGTATAGCATAGGGGCCACCCAGTGGGGCAGCAGTGTATTGTTCTGTCAAAGTGTAGTTCAATTAAAAAAGCATGCCTGCTGCAAACTCTTGCTTGCCACCATTTTCTGTGTTCATCTGGAGTTATTTCTCCATTAAGAACTAAGGGAACTGGAGCAATGCTCAAGTACTAGTGACCTTCTATTCAAATATACCCAAATTGTCTTCTATTTGTGAATACAGATTCATTTTATAGGGCTCAAGAGAAGTGCTTATTAATGCCTTTTCCCAAACTGCAGGCAGGGTTGTCACTTTTTCTTTCAGGATGTTCTCTTTGCATGTATCTTTGGTCAAAGGGAAATGTTCTATTAACTGAAAATCTGTATTTTTAAGTGGGTATAGCTTACGTACCATAGCACAGCAGACTTAAAAAGTGCAAGTCTTGGACAGCAAGGCAAAGCTGCCTGAGAAATAGAAAAGAATTGCATGCTGGTAGCTTATTTTTTCTTTAGGCTGAAGTAGTTCTAGTGTTGGGTTTTCAAAGACACCTGATTGATTGTTTTAGAAACACAAATTCTTGGAATTCAAGAGGACTTTTTTCCTAGTAAATTGCATAAGGTTTTGTTGTTTGGGTTGGGTTTTTTTTTTATTATTACTACGTTTTAAAAAAAACTAGACCTTGCCCAGCTCACAGATTATGGGTTCCAAGTTTATCCCAGACCAATTTCCCTGTAAAAGTTCTGACCCTGACCTGGAATTTGTAAATTTTCTCAGCTGTTTCCCACAGTAATGATTGAAAAAAAAATTTGAGATACAATTGCAGCTTCTGTTTCGGTTGTCTAAAAAAAAGTAGGATTAATCTAGAATTTGGGGTTCGTTTAATTTCCAAAAGTAGTAAGGCACTTTGGGTTATTTTTTTCTGCTATGTTTGTTCAGCTTCTTGAGTGTAAAGAGATTGGTTCCATGGTATCATGGTTTTAAACTATCACATAAAATTGTTACTAAACACAAAACCAAGTCACTGTTTAAAATATCATATGAAATATCTGGCCTAAAAAAACCAAAGAGTATTTCTAATCAGTTCATACTTTCATTACTGAATTGTAGTCATAATAACCGAGAAGGCTTCTATGTGGCACCTGTTTATCCCCCTTATAGAGGTCACATGTATCTTGCTGCATACAAACAAGCATTTGGAGAGGAAAAGTGTATATCTTCTAACAGATTCAACATGTTTGAATTCAGAGCATATATATATATTGGTTAATCACGTAATTATGCTTCACTCTATCTCCTTCTGTGATCATAGATCCAAACATCTTGGTTATGTTTTTCATGTTGATATTAAATTCCACTGGCCATGAAGTTAGATGTGTTTAGCAGAGATTACGCTGGTGTATGATTTTAATCCGAATTACCTTTCAGAGAGTCATCCTGATAATAGCAAATGGAGAAGAGACGCTAAAGATATGCCTTTCTTCCCTAGTCATACAACACATGTTTTTATGTTGGTTTTTTTTTTTTTTTTTTTTTTTTTTTTTTTTTTTTTTTTTAAGTTTTGGAAGGATGTAAGGTTTTTTTTTTTATTTCCTATTTTCTAGTTTTTATTCCTGTGTTCTAGTTCCTATTTAATTAACAGCTTTTGTGATGCTCCTTGGTGGTCGATTTTTAAAGTGATCCTAATGCAAATGAATCCAGAATCTTCAGATCTTGGAGTTATACTCTTCTCCAAAATGCTCATATCTTGTTACACCTTGAAAAACTTCTGACAGAATAGAATTCCTCAAAGATAATCAGGGTAAGGGAGACAATATGAATATGACCTCTCTTTCGAACTTGAATATTTATATATAAATGTGTGGACTTCCAGGATAGCTTTCCCAAAGATATGCCCCTGAACAAGCAATCTTGAAACCTTAAGAGTAACTTTAAGCATTTGTTTGTTTGTTTTTTAATAAAGAAACAGAAATCAGGACGACCACACAGAGTTAAGTGCTACTGGTGTTACTCAGATCTTCACTCATCCTTTCTTCTCTGTTAATGAAAAGGCTCTCCTATTTTATTTATGCTTATGAGATTTTAACCTCTTCATTCATGAAGCTTGGATCAATTCTCATAAGGCTTATGAAAACGTTTTTGGCAAAATTTTAGATTTTTTAAAAAATTACCTGCTATCTTTAACAATAGAGGATAGCTTTTTTACTATTATTATTATTTTCAAAGTAATGTTAACCAGTAGAAACCCAAAGTAGCCAAGTTTAAGAATATGCCCCTTTGCACACAGTACTTTCAAAGTTTATGTGGTGATAACACCTCCTATTAATATTTCTTTCTCAAAGGCAGTATATATTTTCAATTTGAATAAATTGTTTTCTTTACCCATGTGTCCTTTCAGTTCTTAAATAGTTATTAAAATAACTGAAATTTATTTTCTTTAATATTAAAAAAAGCTACTGACAAATGGATTAATAGAATCAAACTCTTTCAAGATCCCTAAAGTTACTTGCCTTTGAAAAACAGAAATAAAACTGTAATTATTAGTCCAAGGATTCTACAGGTTAATCTAATTAAGAATCCAGACTTGTTATGTCTTGATTGGAGTCCTAGTACCAAAGGAATTTATAGCTCATTTCACTAGAAATTTGTTTTTGCCATCTGTCTACAGAAAAAAGAATAATAAAATATAATAAATTGCTACAGTATTGCAAGATATTAATGTGGTACCACAATCTTTCATGTCTTTACTTGCAGAATATTAAAACTCTTAGATTTATTTATATGTATGCTTATAATTTTCTTACTAAATTTGATTCCAATAAAATTGCAAGGTTACTTACGTGACTTCTGGTCAATTGTGGTTTTGGAAAACTTCACTACTTCCATAAAATTTTCATCTGTTTGATGATAACTGCCCTCATATTTATTATTCTTAAATTTTATAGTTCTGAAAATTCAAGACAGTTAGAAATGGTCTTACAGTGTGTTTCTACAGAACCTACACTATGAATGCTCTTCAGAGACAGGTAAAACAACCCATTATGTGTTGGTGAAGGAAATATCGTCCATGCATGTATGTTTCTTTTTCCCTCAGTTTTTCCTTACACTTTCTACTCATCAAACTGAATTCAACTGACAGATAGGGAAGAGTCCAAATATTATCAGGTTTTTTTCATTGATGATAGGCTAAGAATTAGAAATCCAAGATACAAATTTGTTCAGCCATTTCTGAGGCCTTAAAAAGCTTCAGTTAAGCTGGGCTGAAAAAAGCAAAGGCAAAGTATTAGCATCTGACTATATGAAATCAGTCTTTCCATCTCACATTAGTAGGACCCCATTCTTTGTTTTCAGTCCTATCAGAAGAAAAGGAAGATCCTTGTTTAACTCTTCCAAAGAAACTACTACCACTAAGTAAGGTAGCCATATTATGGCTCCCA
>NW_010389950.1:43226-51670 GCF_000710305.1 Buceros rhinoceros silvestris | reverse complement strand
AAAGGTAGCCATAATCTAAATGTTGTGTTTCATAGCTCCTGCAGAACAAATCTTTACTTGATCAAAGCCAAGCCTGGTCAATGGACTTAACATTTTCTCTGTTTTCTACAAATACAAACATTCACTCATAACACCATATTTTCACAATCCTTTTAATTTTTACCCTTTGTTTTTCCCATCTAAATTAAATAGTAAAGTCTTTGAGCCACAGCATCCCTTAAAGAGTCCCTTAGCCCCTCTATTTACTGGCAAGTAGGCACAATAACAACAAAAACAAGGCAAAATGACGTTATCATTCAAACATGTATGAGTTTCAACTTACAGCTAGTTGTTAAATTTTGATTCCCGTCAAGTATTCACTTTAGGAAACAGGTGTCTGAAATTGTTTTGGAGTTGTGTTTTTCTGTCTGTATTTCCAGAAATAGAGCTCTTTCCAGAATGTGAATTACATTGAAAAAGACTCTTTGAAGCACAATGTGCACAGAATGTACCTTTTAAGTTTGATCAAGATGAGATTGTTCACAGCAAAGTCCTTCCTTTGCTGTTGTGGCTCTCTGTATCCATGGATCCAGAACTGCAGTTGTGCTGATAGAGCTCTGAGAACAAGGCTGACTTCCAAATCCACTGATTTTTGCCCCCTTAATAAATATTCTCAGAAAGGAAAACCTAATGAAATTAAATGAAAAGGTTTCATAGGGTTTTGTCTTTTTATCTCAGTAATAATTTGGTCTTTCTGTTGAGGCTTTATTATTCTCAAGCATAATTCTATATGACCCCCATGAAGATGAAACAACAACATAGATGATAATTTAACACTCTCCGTATTATTCCTCATAAGAACTCCAATAAATCATTATAGTATTATCATTAGTCAGACTTGTTTTGACAAGGCTACAACCTCCATGTTTCAAAATGAGTTAGGTCTAAATTTATTTAAGCCCAGGGTACTTTAGATGTTCTGAAAACGTCATGAAATTTTCACTGCTATATATCTTCATAGTGCTAATTTACCACCAGAACCATATGTTACTAATCTTAGATTACAGCTGTATAAAACCTTCAAAATTTTGTTCATTAAAAGTGCGCCTGTGGTTAGGTCAGCCAATCTATGTTTGTTTTAGGTATGAGGTAGCGTTCATATTCTATTGCTAGTCATTTAGTAGAGACCATAACAAACATAGGAATGTTACAGAGGAACTGAGAAGAAAAGCAAATGTGAGTACAAGACATTTTTTTTGTCCTTGAGAGGAAAGTTCATATTCTTATTCAAAGGAATGCGTATACATTAAATACTTGCTACACTCCCAAAACATAACTTAAAAGTTGGCACAGAAATAAAATGCCAAATGTGATGTTTCAAAGTGTACATTGATTTTCATAAATATTCGGGGTTCTAGTTTTGATTCTTTTTAGCAAGTTGGAGAAAAATACTGTCAAGTACACTGAAGCAAATAAAAGAAAAACATCTGGCAAAAGCAAGTATTTTGAACATGTCTCCTTACGGTTGACTGTCCTACTCAAAATGGTACAGGAAGTAGAAAGGTGCTTGCATATATGTTGGTATATGCAAGAATGTTCTTTGAAGGGAATTCCAGTGTATCATGTGCTACAAGAAATGCCATTGCAGTAATGTTAATTTATTTTTGGTGGTATTGTTTAAGCAAGTTAAATAGATACATAAAACTTACATGAGTTGTTGGCACGCAAGTTGTTGCTTCCTGGGGACTGCAGCAAGTTACTGAAACCTTTTTGAAATGATGTCAGGATTTTTTTGTAATTGAATATGCATATTTCACATGTTGGAGGCTGAAACACTTTTTTTGGCAGGCACTTTCAACAGATGCATATGCTGGGGCCCTATTCTAAGAGGTCTTACAGCATACGTAAGTCAATGTTTGTGCATAATTTATAAAACTGAGCAGTGGAACATGGCTTTTCCATCAAATTTGCATGATTGTATTTCCCTCACTTTGTTTTTTACTTAAGGAAAACAGGATGTAGAAGCCCCAAAGACATCAAGATGTAAAAATAAATAAATACATTAAGAAGTAGGATGAAGAACAACATTCTTAGGTAATTCTAATAGAAAATGACTTTTTTTTTCTGAAGGAAAAGTACAAATGGAAAACAGAAACAAAGGAGAGTATTGAAAACTTGTAATTAGTCTTTCAATCCATACTTTCAAGTCTCTGAATGTTTCTCTTTAATGAGCCCGTCTTTCAATTTCTTTCAGGTTTTGATGAAAGAGATAAGCACAAGTAAGGTTGTACAGAGCAGAAACCATTCTTGAAACATGTCTAAAGTGTTCATAATATTAGTTGTCTACATATATTTGAGTTCTTTATATTGCCTTCATGCATTCCAACTATAAGGAAAGACACACAATACACATGCTTGTGAAGAACATTAATTGCTGTGCCTCAAACATGGTGGTATAGCGGCTGAAGGTCACACAGAATTCAACCACTAATTTCTGGTACTGACATGGTGATCAGAATCCATTGAAAAAATCATGAGTTTAATATATCATTAACCATTTTGTATACAGACTGAAGGTTGTGTTAGATGTTAAGATAAACATTGTTTGAATTTTTTAACTTTCTGTCCAATTATCAACAACAAAAATACACCACACAAAGAAAATTAAATCTTAAAAGGGAGTAAAGATCTCAGAGGATAGCGATTTTTTTAATTTACCTCTTCTATTTTTTTTATAATCAAAGAATGAAATTCGTATGATGCTGGGCAGAGAATCAATAAATATTATAATCAATATCAGCTCTATCTGGGATTTCAGCTGGTGAATGCTTGGTACGGACTAGCTCTCATATCCCTGAGTACACTAGGTTAAGGGTTTTAGAGCTATTGTAAAGAATAAACCTGAACTGTGATTGCTGTGGATTAGAATATATTTCATTAATGACAAATTATACCAACATAATGAGTACCTTATCACAACTGTTCTGAAATATTTAAAAATCCCAGGTGCTGTTATGAGGATCCTTCCCTGAGGGTCCCTCATTTTAATATTTTTAAAACCATGTATTCTCCTATTTGGTCAAATTTTAAAGATGGGAATATCACAGTGGTGTTCCTGGCACAGCTATGTATATGTGTGCACACACGGACTTTAAAATGTGCTGGTTTCCTGGGTTCTCTTCTGCTTATACTTTTTTTTTTTTTTGTGAAGTCTTCTGATCATAGACTAAGATAATGTCCTATCACTTCACTGATTTTATGTTGTCACTCTAGCACAGGGTCTGAGTGTATGTTGCATTATCACACAACTTCAAGGTTTATGAGAAAAGTTTAATGAAGCTCCAATAGCGTACTGGTTTATTTTGACTAATGATGTGAGCATGTCATTGATTATTTATTATTTAGAAATGCAGGACCACGAAAGAAAACGAAAATGCATTCTGGTCATCCTAATCTGCCATCTGTAGCTTTCAGATGCTGGCTCGAATTTACTTTCTATCAAGAAACAATGACCATGTTGACCAAACCTCAGAATTTCTCATTCCGGAGAAAATATCCATTAGTCAATATATTAGCTAAATCTTTTTGATGTACAAACCTAACTAGAGTTATCCCTTTCTTTCTTGTATGCTAGAAATCCTGCACTAAGTGTCATTTCTAAAGCTTCTTTTTACTTCTGATTCCAGAACTGGAAAATACTAAAATACTATAAAAATCAAAAAACAAAATCCCAAAAACAACAGTAAAAAAAGAAAATACAAAATCTGAAAAAGGAAAAGGTTAACATGATTTCCAGAGTGTCAGAAAATGTCTTGCTTTGGTTCTGTTTATATTACCACAAATCATAATGAGCAAATAGCTTTGATTTGCAATTAAAAGATTTTTATTGCTGTTGATATTTAGTAAAACTCTAAATATCAAACTAACTGGAAGTCACTAAAAACCATAAAACTGGAGTGAACCTAAGATGTTTTCATGAGTGAACTTGAGTGGATATCCAGATCCTGTGAAATTCAGACTAAGTTAAATGTTTAACTGAAAACTGAGGGAAAATTCAGCAATTTCAACTTTGATTTGCTTTTAGTATGGGTAATTGTTTATATAGCTTTTGTTTTATACACTGCATAGGAAAAAGAAAATTGGTCACAAAGATTTATTACTCCACAGAAAACAAATCAACAATACTGAGAGTTTCACAAGAAGTTCATGCTATTGCATGATAATGATGAAGAGTTATTCTGGTGACAATCATGGGCTGCCAATTTGAGTAACAGTTTTCAGTCACAAAGTTTAGATTTGGACTTTAACTTTCTGAGCAATATGAAATAATCGGGTATAAGCCTTTAAGTTCTGTCTCCTCTTTTCAAAATAAAGGAGATTGGTGCTAACAAAATTATTTTCAAAAAAATCCTATACTGATATAGATAAAATAATCTCTGGGAAAATAGACCAAGACCTAACTACGCCTTTCACGTTCCTGGCAACTTTTATTTGCGTTCTACTGCAGACGTTTCTTTTAACATCTTGCTGTCATAAATTTCAAATAAAATGATAATGATGTCAAAGATATGGTGTTAGATCTGACATCAGGAACATAGTTTACATATACAGTGATAAGCTTCCTTATATAATAGAGAGAACAAACTCAGAATTCGGCTTTATCAAGCGTATCATAATCCAAATAACTAGAATAATGAGCCTAAGGACAATTTCCCAGTATGCAGATGTGATTAAATTGGGTGGAACATCAAGTAATGAGGAGTAATAAAGAAGGACTTGAATCACTGAAGAAATATGCCTGAGCTAATTTATAGTAAATAGGTTTTGACAAAGATGGATGTAACATTAGGAGCTAAAAGGAAAGATATGTTATCTGTGTGAATGGAATGTTGCAGAAGTCATCTCATTTCAAGCACCTAATCCACACCTCTGCCAATACCCTATACAGTGTACTTTATATATAAGCAGCACTTTATATATAAATATTGTTCCACAGCAACTGTAACATGAAATGAAAAGAAAGACTGTGAAGTTTCAAAAGGAAGCAAATCGAAAGGAAAGAAAAAACCCCAACCAACCAACCAAACAAACAAAAATTCCCAAAACCAGAGGAATAAGAATGAGAAAAACTGCAAGTACAAAGTATTTCAAGTTCTTTTGAAACCGTCAAACCTAGATAGAAACATAGATTGAAGAGAAGAATCCTGCTTTAGTAAAAAGAGTCAGTAGATTAAATATTTGGCTCTTTTCTATTTCTAAATCCTTATTCTTTGTAAGACTACTGAGTTCTGGTTTCTTCTTCAAGTGGAAAAACTTTGCTAAATATTGCCTTTGAAAATGCAGCAGCTTTCTTCTCTTTCTCACTTTTTTCTGCACTTACTTCCCTACATTGAAAATTTAAGTCTCAACAGAAACAGTTTGGAAGTTTAGTAAAGGTAAGCTTTCAACTTTAGCTGCTTACCTAAAGCTTGAACCAAAGTAGCCTAGAAAACTCAGTGAAATAAAAAGTCTGTACATGCACACATAACACCATATGCTGGCATTCTATCAAAGATGAATAGTTGGTGACTTCTATTTCCTATATGTTTAGATTTCACCAGACCCTTTTTGTCCACTAAGGGCTCTTCGATTGCTCTAGAAAGCATTCCTGTCCCTTTTTAATTACTCAGATTTTCCCTAACTGCGGTCTTATTTGTCTTCTTAATTTACCACATTCACCAACTCTGACCTGAATCCAACCCCAATTTAACAAATTATTTTGCCTTCAGAGTGAGCTATCTTAATCAGTTTCTCTCTCCCATCTCTTCAGCCTGGTATCTGAGCACTAACCTCAAATGAAACCCAATGTTAAAACCGTGCCAATACCTCCTACTCCTGTATGGTACACAGAGAGGCGGCTGCACTCAGAATAAGAGAGATCTCATGTCGTCACACCCAGTGATTTCATCAGGGTTCTGAAACATATATTTAAAATCCCAAAATGAAATTAAATAACCAAGGGCTATCTACACCCATAAGTTGGTCAATGTGAGTAATTCCCAAACTGATTGGGAAATAATGTAAAGCAGAGGAACAACATTTGTTTTCCAGTTCTACTTGTAATTTCCTGATGCTTGAACGCATCAGCTGCTTGTTACAGCTATCAATATATCTGTGCACTGAGAAAGTAAGTGAGTTGGAAAAGTGTTAGTGCTTTAATTTTCTCGACTATTGCAGCTGGACGTTGGTGAAGTGGACTGTAAACTGGATGCTTTTGAGATTTTCAATTTCTGAAATGTCTGATGGCATATTAAGATGAAATATAACAATAACAAGCAGAAAAGACATGGTTCTCATCTCATCTATAGACCATAGAATGAGTGAAATATTTAACATAATAGATCTTGTGTTATACTATTTCTTGTTCTTTCTTTGCTGAGAGAATTAAAATGTTTTAGACTTTCAGTGTTAGAAAATGGCTGCTGTACATACAGTAACGGAGAGTACACAAACCCTTCCTGTCTCGTTTTGTCTCCTTCTTTCAAAACAACCTCACCCAGAAGGAAACTAATTTTTGTTTTATCTCTGACTCTGAAGTGTACCAGTTCCCAAGAGAAGGAGAGGAATCAGTATTCCTTCATCTAGAATAGCAACATATTGAAATATTTTTTAGGCATGATTATGATCTTATATATTATTTTGTACATAATGGTTAAAATTAAAGTTTACTCTGAATAAGGAGTTGATTATGCAAAAGAATACTATCAGCAAATTTCCGTAGTAATGGAATACTCTAAAAAGCATACAATATAATTTAATAAAGACAGGAAAATACTTGTATATCCAGAATTGAAAATCCATTTGAGCTGAAGATTATATAATAACAGATATCTAACCACTGTTTTGATACTAATATGTAGGGGTAAATCGTACGTCGCAAATATTCGGGGCGGACGATACGACAATTTATGTGTACACAAGGCCTTTATTAAGATACAACTGCAGCAGACTGCTGCAGCCCCTACACACTACAAATTCTAAGTGCTAACCGCGCAACTGCTAGCTTCTTCCTTATCACATCTGTTTATAGTCTCTAAGTTATCTTACGTACTCTGGCTGGATTGGTTTCAAGTTCACTGTCCTTCCCAGAGATGAGCTGGCTTTCTAATCACCCATTGACACAACCTCTCTGTCTCCTCCTAAACAACACGCCTCCTGCTGTTAACTGACAGCAGGCTTACACGGCTGCTTCCCGGACCGGCCGGGGGGTCACACCCACACTAATACAATATTTCTTCAGGATTTCTGGAATGCTTCAGGAAACCAAATGCAATTCCAGAAAAGCAACACGAAGCAACTACAAACAACCACATTCTAGTGTGATTGTTTATGTATTTTCTGTGAAGAAATATTACAATTATTTGATATTAGCATGAATATTTTACTATCAGGTCATTCCTGAAAGTGAACCTCAGCAGTGGAATTAATTTAACCTTTAACAAATATCTCTGACACAAGACATGACAAAAAAAAATAATTACCATAATTTGGTTATGGCTAATATTAGTACTGCTTTTGCCAGGATGCTCATTTCCCTTGTTTCTTTACACACCTTTTCTGCATCTCTTGCCTAATTTGATGCCACATACACAGCTGAGCTTGTCTTTTTGCTGTTTTGAATATGTCTAGTCTGTTTCTTTGATGTACAGACATATATTTCTAACAGTAATTATTAGAAGCAGTGCTATTTAACTACGTTGTGATACTTTTTGATTTTCTCAGTCTTTTCTAATAAGCAAAAGTATGAAGTCAGAGAAAGCAGAAAACTACAAGAACGTGAAATCATATGACTTGTGTCAGAGAGAGTGCCAGTGTGTCGCTTTTTTGGGTAAATGCACTGACTGGTTTATGTTTGGGGTTCAAATAAATTAATAATGAGAGTGGAAGCCAAAGAAAGGTGTAAGATTGTTTCATTAAGAGCCTTCCCCCCACGCCCCCACCCTCCCCACCCCCAAAATAAACAACATTTCATCATTCTATAAGATCAAAGAAATTAGACCAGAAGAGTTCTGCTATGAACCGTTCAATAACTGAAGTCAATAAAGAGACACTGATTTCTGTCAACCAAGATTCCGCAGCCAAGGAGTGTTCTGTGATACAACTTTTCACATACCACTTACTTAAGTGCCATTATTTGTACAGCGCTCTGACCATACCACACCCATGGTCACTGAAGGTAATACTTAATAAATTATTTATTAAAATTATTTAGTAACCTGAAGACACTCATAATGTTCAGTTAGAAAGTTAAATGAATCCTTCCCCTTCTCCATGCTTTCATTTTCTAACTCTGAAGCACCAATATTAAACCACCTGACAGAAACATAGATGCACCTTCAAGCACCAACATCAGGCTTGGCTGTGATCCTGCTCTCAACTTTATGGTTAACCACCCACGTAACCCGCACAAAGTTAAAGCAAAGATA
>NW_010389950.1:30683-43188 GCF_000710305.1 Buceros rhinoceros silvestris | reverse complement strand
TAACCAGCACAGATATAAAGCACAGATATGAAGTACCGATATTAAAAATATTTTTCCAAGATATCTCAGCTTGAGGGTTTTTTCTTTAATTACTACTATTTTTATTTTTCTTAATAATAGTTATCATTATTTCCATACTAACTGTAGCAAATAAAGACAGTTTTCAAACACATTCAAACAAATTCTGTTTTCAATTTCAATTTTTCAAATTCATGTCTCTCTGAACAGAACATGCCTTTGAGGGAAATTCTTAGGCAATTCTGGTTTGATATGTATACTGAAAAGGGCCCAACCCAAAGCACAAGGTTCTCTGTCTTGTAATTCCAGCCTGTGGCTACTTCACAGCACTGCAAAGGGTGTTTGAGCTCAGCTAGGAATGAGTGAAGAGATTAATCCCTTTTTGCACATTTATTTTCCTCTTCAGACACTCAGCACAATAACATGCAACGTTTTTCATAGTAAATATTTGTTTTGATAATAGCTGGAAGGTATCTGTCATTTTGTAACACGATCTTGGGAAGTATCTACTGTCTTGTAAAATAGAAAATAAAACTGCTCAATTTATTAAACTACCTGAGGTGCTGGGGTTGGGATATTCAAATAAATTCAGAAAGCACTGGACTAAACAAGTTTTAAATGTGCACAGTGTTTACTCCTAAATCCTGAGTTTGCTGGCTGTGGCAAAAATATTTCTCATGTTGCTCCCTTTAGACTCCAGGAAAATGAAAAGCAAAACAAACCCCAAAACAAAACCAAAAAACCAAAGCACATAGAATCTCATTATAACATCCTACTCTATGAAGATAAAAACACTTCTACTACTTGATGCCAAAATGAGTAAACAGCATGTTGCACAATGGAAGACCATAGAATTTGCTAATAAATGTACTTTCAGGGCGATTAACATTGGTAATCAGAAGTGTGTTATGCTGGGATTGTCAATAAGAAATTCTATGTGTATTATTTTTACTTTATATGGGTAAGCAAAATGCAGTCATATTTACTACTATCTTATTTTTATTTATACTTTTTTGCTGTTCAGAGACTTCCAGGAACATGGAGAACATATCTGAATACCGGTGACACTAGGGAATTCACAATACAGAGGCTTATAAGATTTACTTTCTGATTCTTTTTTAATTGCCTGCTTGATGCTGAAGTACATTCACTTTGAAATCTCTAGTACAAAGATTTGCAATATTAATAAACTCAAGATATTTTGGGTCTTTGTCAGTACTTATGGAGATAGAGTTTGAGCAAATTTTCTCCTCCCCACCCCACTCTTAGTTTTATAGTAAACCAATAGTTTAAAAACGAATTTGACCAAAAGACTGACTCAGTTAGGATCCTCATGTATAAAAACTCTTATAAATAATTTTGTAAAATATTAATCTAAAAGACTTGCAGCTGAAGCATCAATTATTAAACAGGAAATAATTGAATGAAAGATTTGCTGAGGCTAGAGTATACAGGAAAGAAAACTGAAACATCTCCAACGGAATCATAAACTTTTCTATTATTTTCAACCTAACATTTCCACATACTAACCCATACAGCTCTCTGACACTTAGCTGAATATTACCTTCATAAGACTTGAGAAAATGGCCACTGGTTACCCAAACGATCTGGAAAACCTGAAGTTATGCAGTAGGTCAGAAGATGATCGATGCCAATATCCTGAGCTAAGACTTTCCCTTTGATGTATAGTTTTCACCAATCACAATAAAAGTTGATGCAATGCACTAACAATGAAACAGGTTACGGACATCTTGATGGACAGTGCTATCACCAGTAAAGTATCTATACGCATCAATACCACGCACTTGTCAGTGGGGGGAAGAGGGTTCTCACTTACTAAGGAATGTAGACATGGAAATGTATTTTTTTGACAGAACTGCATTCTCCTGTCTTCCCAAGACTATCAAGACAGTCTGGCCAGAGATCAGTGGAGGTGCCATCTTGCAACCCAGACATGGGTGCTGTTCAGGAAGACTGCATTCCTGGACCATTCTGGCTCTGTCACAGTATCCTTCCCTGGAGTGTCTATGCCTCCCTCTAAGAGTTCTCTAAAACCACCTCTCCTCCCTTCCACATTGACATAATGTGCTGCTACACTAAGGGGGCTGGGGATACAGTGGCATCACCAGCAACTGCAGCCCATGCTAAGCTGTGTGCTGCATCACCGTGTGTGTATAGCGTATACAGGTCAAGTCAGAGTGAGTGCCTAGATCAGGTTGGGCTTGCCACAAGATTTGGTAGAAGAGAAGTCTCCTTAATCACGTTGTCTGGGATACACTACACGTGCCCAAATTGTGCACCAGAGTGTGTGTCTGTCCCTGGAGTAACCTCCCTCCCAGAAGTGAACAAGCCTTTGAAGACTTTGACTCCCCATTTGAAAAACTACATGCACTAGACAGACACAGACACAATATAGAGCACAAGTAACCGCAAATTACTTATGAAAATATAATTAGGCCACATTGTTCCAAATAATTTGTGTCTGCTGCACTTACAGGAATTTTTCTGGGCTTATGTCATCTAAGAGTCTTTTGGGACAGGCAAAAACCCAGACAAGATTAACTGACAGAATGGGTTTTTGTCTAAGGATGGAGCTGAATGCTCCATGTACAGTATGAGTCTTTAAACAGCAGCAGGTGACCAGTATTTTGAGCTGGATATCATTTGTTTTTTAATAGTGCGTAAGTTAAAATGGAATGAATGAACTCTGGCAAATATTCTATGGTTACTATTTTTAACTATAATAATTAAAATCTGAATTGGACGTTATGCGTAAAGAAAAATCTAATCCTATATATGTTATTTATTGAACTGTCTATTAATTGAAATATTTATATTGTTTATATAATGCTGCTTGGTCACTTTTTCTTTGTTCCAGTAATTAAAAAAAGATATCTGATATTTTCTGTATTTCTCTTGATTGATTGCAGATATTTCAGCATATGCTGTGATTATTTTGTGTAGATTTTGTGTAGTGAAATGTGAAGGTTGATTTATCTGCAACAGACACAGGGAGGGAGAAGTCTCATCATGTACTTGGGAAAGAAAGTACACTTTTCATAAATGAGCTGTTAGGTTTTTTCCCACTTCAGCACCCATGTACTGAGGGACATTGGAGCAGCTGTGATGAGGATGATGGATGTTCCAAATTGGTTCCCATTGAACTCCCGCAATTTTAAATGATTACAGAGTGAAGAAAATGAAAACCCTCTGTTTTGGCAGAGGCAAAGTTACCCTAGCATGGCAATCATGCCAACAAATAGCTTTGTGCTTATATCTAACACAAAATCCCCAAACTATTTCTAAAATTTTTCATCACTTTTATAAGGTTGTTATCTCTTTAACTCTGTAACAGTTTGATTTATTATTATTGTGCTTTCATTTATCTTGTGTTCAAAATTTGATCTCAATGTGTTTGTATACTTCTAGTCTTTTATTTACATATATTATGCATCCCTCGAGTATCCAGATATGACAAGTATTCCCAGTCAATAAATTGGTTCCTTTTTTACTACTTTTTGTTCTGTATCAGACCTTAAGAAAATTCTGTTAAGATTTTGCTTTTTAAAACGCTAGTTACAAGGAAACACTTGATTCTGTTCAGCACTAGTTTTATTTTCTTCTAATTGTCAATCATATTTCTGTGCACAGACCTGAAGAGAACAGTGCTTTCAGCTTGTGTCTTCCATGAGCAAGGTACTCATTACCTTCTTTTGATTACGCAGCCCCAGAACCACGAAGGTAATTTCTTGCCTGACTCCTGCTCAGACCTAATTTGCCAAAGGGAAAAATGAGAATACAGAGCCCTGAATAAGAATCAGGTACACAAATAACTGAGTGAATTTCTTTCCATAGAATACAAATATTCCCACTGTGTAAGCTGTCCAGTTCAGATGGGATTGAAGCCCTTTCCACTGGGAGTCTGGTTACTGTTATAGCCAATGGAAAGCATGTAGTAAGTAATGATTCAGAGGATCTGAGTTAGATACCTGAAGTTACACAGAATTATTTTTCTGTTAGTACTCACTTACATCTGTGTTATTTTTAAACCAAAATAAGTTGAAGCTGCTGCAAGGCTCATTGTTTCCCATATTTATACTGGCAGAACTCCTACAGAATCCCAGAGCCCCCTCCTCTGAGGCAGTTAACCTCAGTACTTACCTGCATTCTTCTTCCTTTCCCTTACACACCACAGAGCTTTCCTCCTCTTGATCATTATAGCTTTTTGGTTTTTTAAGACCCTTTTTTAAGAACCTTTATTGAATAAGGGTGACCAGAACTTTACATAGTATTAAATGAGTATTCACTAATACCTGGCACATGGTTTTGGTTTTTATATTTACTGGAAACCTTCTTACACATGCATGGTCAAATTGGATTTTCTACAACTGAAACAATAAATGTCTTGTCGTCATTCTGCAGTCAGCTGATATATCTTGATCTTTGAATAAAAAGCAAAAATCCAGTATTTGTAGTGAGTCTTTGATCAGTTCACTTCATAGGAAGAGCCTGTTATGGAAAAATATTGCAGTGTTCTAGTGGAGGAGATGGTAACATACCAATCTAAGTATTCACACAGATTTTAAGACATGGTGTGGGCATGGCAATATATGAAGAGAATGAATAGTAAAAAACCTGAAGGTAGGTGTTTGCATCGCAAAATCTCTTGTGTGATGTTAAACTAGTAGGGAAGAAACACTCTTCAGTGATGAGTGTCATCCAGAAATAAACATTTACAAGGTGCAGGTAAATGGAAAGGAGTTCATTGACCATTTGTGACAGATTTTCTTCAGAAAATGTGTATCAGTGAAGGATACCAGCAAGACATATCCTGGCTGCAAAAGAAGTATATGAGGTATGGCACCCTGAAGACCCAGGGGAAGGAATTAATCCAGTCTGCTCACTCCTGCGGTCTGGCCACTTCAGTCTGCTTTCACATAAGCAGAACTTGGATGCTTCCATGAGAAAACATGTGGAAAGACATCGCCTCCAGAACTGCACAGCCTTACATCAAAGCAGCTCCAAAGACCTTTTGGATGTGTGGTCTCCAAAAGACAGGGAGAGGGTAGAAGAATAATAGTGGCTAACTAGGAGTAGTGAAATGTTTCTATGTTTGCTAGTAATGATTGCTTATACTTAAATCAAGAGATTAATTTTCATTTGTCTAAAGATCATTTAAGAATGTTCTGGTTTAAGAAGAAGGGCATAAAATGACACCATATAAATTTGGCTCAAACCTAAATGATTTTTTTGTCTGCTTGTATGCTTTCATTCACTATTCACAACTAGGAGCTCATTTTTATAGTAAATTAAACACTTTTGGAACTATTGATACAACTCGAGAGACTACATCTGCATGAATTCACATTTATGGATTATCACTTATGAATCCAGCTAGAATTATAGCTTCTGAACACAAATAATCTACCTGGGTAAAATCTCCACTACTAGCCTGGCTTCATTAATTCAAGAGCATAAATTTACAATTAATTTAAGAATTAATTTCTCCAGCAAGGATGTATCAAAAGACACCTGAAGAAATCAGCATTGGAAAGTTTCTTCAGATGACTGGAACATTTTCTACTGAATATTTTTATGAGTGAGAATTGGTCTAAATGTATGTGCTTCAGCCCTCAATGGAGCAGATTAAATTTAATGTAAAACTAAATTTTTGTGCCAAATTGTATCTGGAGAAAAACAATGGTGATTATTATAAAGTATCTGATGTAAGTAAGTAGGTTCCTAATACTAAGAAAGGACTAAAAATATATTTGTGTTGGCAGATTCAGAAGATATGCACATCTCAAACACTGTGCAGTAATTTTGTCCTCCTCCGTCTTTCAGAAAGGATTACTAAATCTAGAGCTGAGAACTGTAACAAGGATGTTGAAAGAGATATAATAGTCCCTATACAAGGAGTGATTGGAAGAGTAACCCAAGAGGTTACTAAGAGAGAAATCTGTAAAATCATAAAAGTAAAAAAAAAAAAAAAAACCACCAAAAAAAAAACTGGAAAAAAAGATCAAAATGAAGCAGCACCCAAAAAAATGATAAAGCAGCACGTAAAGAACAGGAAATAAGAGCGTTTTTCCACACAGTGTGAAAGTAAACTGTGGAATTCATTGTCCCAGAAAGGGAAAGACCCAAACTATGAGTGCAAAAAGTAATTAGACATATTTATAGAAAAACATCACTCAGGAACTCCTTAAATTTCTTGAGCTGGAAGGGTTTGTTTACTGCCTGTAAATAGGGCAACAGTATTACTCTTGCTTTTTTTCACTGAACATCTGCTATGGGTCATTTTCAGAGACACTATTTGGTTGTATCAAAGCTTCGTTTGACCTAATGCAGCTGCTCTTCAGATGCTACATGTAAATAAGGGAGATTGATTGACCTCAGGGCCCAGCAAGACGCTTGATCACATCATTGCTGTGGTCCTTCAGGTCTACTGTCTGGACTTACGGAGTACTCAGTACAGTTTCCATGGCACCTCATTTTACCAACCCCAAATTAACCCTTGTGGTTCCACAGGAAATACACAGATCATGTTTTTAACTTTCCTTCACCTGTTGGTTTCCAAGAGATCTGTTAGTAAAAATTTGTTATTTAGTTTAAATGCTTTCAGATACACACAAAACCCGTATATTTTGTTTTACCTCTTACCTAATATTCCTCTTTACATATACAAGCTCAAAGCAAAGAGTTCTGTCACCAGTTGAAAAATTGGATCACACTCACGAAAGATAAACACGAAAATGAGATGCCACTCAGAAAACATATTCCTAGTTTTCATTGTAATTTTAGCTTTCTTTGAGACAATGCTTTGCTGCAGAACAAAAATCAGCACAAATCTTTATGAGTCTTGTCTTTAGCATAGGACTTCTGTGAGACATCCTTGGCCAAAAAGATAGTTCAATAGTTCTAGGTTAGAATATCAGTTTACAACAAGTGGGTGTACATGTACATATTCTTGTTACTTTTATGAATTAATGCATTCCTCCTAAAGAGCATGGCTTTCTCCCAGTTTGTATGGTATTTGAGACCATTACAATACTTTGGAAATTACATGTTAAGGGAAACTTGCATTATACATACATTTTAGAAATCTTATAAACTCTTACCCATCTTTTGCATTGCCGAATATCTGGACTGGTTTAACACATGACAAATTATCATGTTTTGATATTCTGTGGTCATTAATTCACCATCAAATGCTTCTGATTTAGCTTCTTCCTTACAGCTTTGCTAATCTTAAGGTTTCGGCAATAATCAAGAGGTTTTATAGGAAACTGTATTTTCTTGCCTGCTCTCGGTTCTGTGCATTCCTTTTGGGATTGAGAGGGAATAAGATTATTGCAGAAACAGCTGAAATTTTAAAAGGAATTTGAGTGAATGGAAAAATAAAACATCATGTTACTAATTTATTGGCTTTGGAAAACTGACTCCCCTGCATTGGGTGGAACTGACTCTGTTGTATTCAACGGTAATGCCTTCATCTAGATCAGGACTTTACCTCTGATTTTCTGAGACTGAGAGATGAGTAGGTTTTATTACCAGGTCTGTGTATCTGATGAAAAGTTTTGCTAGTAGCTCGTTGTACCTGGACAAAATGAAGTATGTTTAGGCTGCAAAAATTGATTCAATATGAAACTTTGCAAACGAAACAATGTCTGCCTATTTCCAACACTTTTGCAACTAGATCTCTGCAAACCTGTATAGACTCTCTGAAATAGAGTTTGTATCTGAAAAAGCCCAATTTTCCCAAGGTCAGATTGCTCTGTGAACTCAGATACGATTTATGCATGGTAACATAGATCAAAAGTGTGTCAGAAGTAGGACATAATTATATGAGACAAAATATGAAAAAATAATGAGGTTGTTTCCTGTTCAGGTATCTATATACTGGCCTTAATCCTTTCCAAGGAAAGTAAGATAAGAATCATGAGTGTAACAGGGTATTTCAGATCCAATTTAATGTCTTGTCCTTTTGATTCTGAAAAAAAGATTTTCTGAAAAAAAAGAAAAAAATTAAATTTTTGGCAGCAGTGACTTTTTCTTTCTGAGTTTAATAGGATATAAATTAAGCTATATATACCCATGTAAACATAAAAGTTTATGTGTAAAATGTAAATATATACCAATAGGATATAACATCTGGAGGAGCACAATCTTGAATACAAGAGTTACTGAGATGTATGAAAAACTCAACCACGTGTGATCAGATGAGGATAAATAAGTAGATATCATAGGATTTTGTTAACACAACTGAAAAATATACACTTTTTTATTCACGAAACTAAGGCAATACCTGAAATTCTGTAAGTACAGTTTAACTTTAAGCATTAATAACACACTAAACCTTTAAAGGGAACAAGTCAAGGACAAAGTCAGATTCAAGTTATAAAGAGGCAAGCATAATCTTTAAGTAAGACGAATTTAAAGAATTCCAAAATCTGATTAAAAACTGCATAATACTCACTACTGTCACAGGTGAGATGAAGTAAACCCATAGTGGATTTGGATAATGGGGTTGATGTAAAAAACACTCATTTATCTTATACACTTGCTTACTGGCTCCACTTGCCACACCAGGTTCCCTAGGTCTCCAGTCCCCAACCAGAAGGTGGATGCTGACCCAGGAAATTTGGGCAGAATGTTGTATCAGTACATGCCATGTTGCTGCTTGCAAGTACCTATCTTGGGTATCACAAGTTAAGGTCCCTGGACATCCTCCAGCGTTTGTGTCCACACAGCTCTCTGATATCTGGGACGTTTCCATAATTCCTACATTATAGCACAGATCATTGTGACCACCATGATGCATCATATATGGGTCAACCAGGTAATCAGGCCCATTCAGTGTGGGTTTTTGAAAGGCAGGTCCTGTTTGACTAACCTGGTCTCCTTATATGACAAGATGGCCTGCTTAGTGGATGAGGAAAAGGCTGTGGATGTTGTCTACCTAGACTTTAGTAAAGTTTTTGACACTGTTTTGCACGGCATTCTTCTGGAAAAACTGGCTAGTCATGGCTTGGATGGGCGTATGCTTTGCTGGATAAAAAAACTGGCTGGATGGCCAAGCCCAGAGTGGTGGTGAATAGAGTTAAATCTGTGTGGCAGTAGATTACAAGTGGTCTACCCCACGGCTTGCACACCTGTTCTCTTTAACATCTTTATCAGTGATCTGGATGAGGGGATCGAGTGTACCCTTAGCAAGTTCACAGATGACACCAAGTTAGGCAGGAGTGTTGATCTGCTTGAGGTTAGGGAGGCTCCGTAGAAGGATCTGGAAAGGCTAGAGAAGTTAGGCAGGAGTGTTGATCTGCTTGAGGTTAGGGAGGCTCCGTAGAAGGATCTGGAAAGGCTAGAGCAATGGGCTGAGGCCAACAGTATGAGGTTCAACAAGGCCAAGTGCTGGGTCCTGCACTTGGGTCACAACAAAACCCTGCAATGTTACAGGCTTGGGGAAGAGTGGCTGGAAAGGTGCTCAGTAAAAAAGGACCTGGGGGTGTTGGTTGACAGCCAGCTGAATATGAGTCAGCCATTTGCCCAGGTCGCCAAGAAGGCCAACAGCATCCTGGCTTGTATTAGAAGTAGTGTGTCCAGGAGGAGTAGGGAAGTGATTGTCCCCCTGTACTCTGCACTAGTGAGGCCACATCTTGAATAATGTGTCCGGTTTTGGGTCCTTCACTACAAGAAGGACATTGAGGTGCTGGAGCATGTCCAAAGAAGGTCAATGAAGCTGCTGAAAGGTTTAGTGAGCAAGTCCTATGAGGAGCGACTGAGGGAGCTAAAGTTGTTTAGCCTAGAGAAAAGGAGGTTGAAGGGAGACCTTATTGCACTTTACAACTACCTGAAAGTAGATTGTAGAGAGGTGGGGATCTGCCTCTTCTCCTGAGGTTTAGGCTGAATATTAGAAAAAATTTCTTCACTGAGAGGGCTGTGAAACACCGAAACAGGCTTCTCAGGAAAGTGGTGGAGTCACCATCCCTGAAGACACTTAGTAGACATGTAGATGTGGTACTGATGGACATGGCTTAATGATGACCTGGCAGTGGTGGGTTAAGGGTTGGACTATGATGATCTTGAAGGTCTCTTCTGACCAAAACCATTCAGTGATTATATGAATCTATGATGTTATCATTCTAGTCCCCAATCTTCCTTCCAGCTGCGATCTTCACTTTCTTCTTCCTGGGCCCTGTTTTTTTTTCTACAAGACCACTTCTTCCTTTCCAGAATCCCTTTTCTGTGCACCACCACTTGTTTCCAGGACCCTACACCCCCAGCTTTCCCAGTATATATGGTATAGGCAAGGAATGGCAACACAACTGGCATTCTAATTTGTGTTTCTCTCTTAAATCCCTTTCCCAATTTTTTTTTTGTTTAGTCCAGGTGTTATAAAAATTTATAGCCAGCCCATAGCAGCTGCGCTTCTGCCTGAGAATTCAGAAGTTAGATTTTGGATATTCACCTTTCCCAAACACATATACCCAGTTTCCTTCTGTCTGGTAAAATTTGTATTTTGACCTATATTTTCACCTACAGGTATGGTCTTTGATTATTTTTCTGCTGAAGCTGAACAGCAAGTGCTTCTTTCCATGACCATTTGTAAGACCTATCCAACTTAGAAGAAAGAGTTGGAAGGGGCAACAATATTTTATGTTGCAAGCATCTGCTGTTCTATCATAACAGAATATATGACCCACCTAAGAGTTTGCCTGTTATAGAAAAAATAAATCACATAGGACAGTATAAAATACATAGTCACAGAATGTTAAACTTGGAAAGAAGGCTAATTTGGTTACTTAGTTCACCCTCATAGCAAACAGAATTAAACCATATATTCTCTCGAGCTTTATACAGACAAGTTTTTACATGTCTGTAATTATGAGATTTCCATTATTTTTTCTGAAATATTTTTTCATAGTCTAGTATCTTGGAACATAACTCTGGCATTGATGAAATTTTTTTTTTACATAAATACAGGGAAAATTAAAAATAGCTGATGTCTCCCGGTAATCTACCTCTCCAAGTTTGGTTTGATTTGGCTGGTAAAATTTATTATACTGAAAACATAAACATCTGTTTTTGAAATAGATGCTCATTTTGCACTCTAGGCATAGCATAGCTGATTAGAATTGTTCTGTACAGGTTAAAGACTAAAGAAATCTGTGAAAAAAAATATACAGTCGTGATTCTACATACTGAAGAAAAAAAAACCCACAACTGAATGTTTTGTGCATAACTCACTCTTTAGATAGACCAAAATTATGAAAGTTTGACATGTTAATTCTATCCTATCTGCTTAGTACTTGTAATTTCAAGCATTAAAAATATCATAAAATATATGATCTCTAAAAATTAATCACTGGTAATATTTGTTTTCTTATAATGAATTACAGATCATTTCCAGTAAACTTTTCATCTCAGGGACTTGAGATTCGTGGGAGTTTTCATTGTGTTAGTTATAGGTGTCAATTAAAACATTTTAACACCTGAAAATTAGTCATCCCAGCAGGACACTCAGGAGGCAAGTTACGCACTGCACATTAAGAGGTAATTGTCGACACCCAGGAAAAATAAAATAATTTACATAGGAACTACTCTGAAGCTGTTACTTAAATTAGGGCCTTTCCACCCCTTGGAAATGCAAAGCAGAGTTCACTTCCAGGACTGTACATGTAGTAAAAAAGGAGATGACTTTTTTGCGCAATATCTACGTGGTTAAAGAAAATAGGAGAGCTTGCTTCCAGACAGCCTTTTTCTCCTAGAGATGAGGACCTGTATGTTCTATTTTTCCAAAGCATGTCTTACTTATTAGACTGTTGAAAGCAGCCTGAACCAAGACTAAGATTCTTGCAGCCAGTGAAAGCTGGACAAGCATGGGGTGGGGGGTGGGGTGGGGAAATAAAGGCCCAAGGAAGGCTGGCTCTGCATTCCTCTCTTAAACACAGAGCTGTTGAAGCGAGGGCACAGCACTTTTTTACTGCATGGTACTGTTCTGTGGTGTTTTAATGAAAAATGTATAATCGAGCAAAGATGGAGGTGAAAACTCGATCAGAGTTTACGTATTTTTTGACATATTTTCCGAGTTATAATGGAAAGCAAATTGTAAATTATAAACGTGTCTAGAAAGGGTTTCAGTACTTTTCTTTCTGGCAGTATGTTCTGTGTTATACAGAGGAGCCATCTTTTGACACATTATCTATGAATATGTGCTGTCTTTTAATTCCTTCTCTGATGATTTCCATCATCTGTGTGGAGTTGCAAACATCACTTGGGACAGAAAGATAACAAAAAGAAGAAAAACCACCAAAATCAAAATATTGAAATATCCAAATCATAGTACCAATATTGAAAGATATAAGAAATTTTTAAATAAATGAACAGAAATTATTTCATCAGAAGAAATACTGGAAATGAATTTAAGGAAAATAAGATTCAATAGAAGAGAAAATAAATACTGAAAAATTTAGTACTGGAAAGA
>NW_010389950.1:21389-30615 GCF_000710305.1 Buceros rhinoceros silvestris | reverse complement strand
AAAGAGTGAACAAGAAGCCAAATAAGTGTACATATAGTACAGGCACATTAAAATGAATATTATATTATGGAAATAGGATATTATTTACTATGTATTTAGGATGCTTAATTACAAGGAACGTAATATTAGAAGAGATTTTCAAGCAATACAAAGAGTTTCCACTTGTTTTTTGAAATACATTGGTTCTTAAATCCAGGTAATTGTCTTTATAGAAATGTTACCAGATCAGTTTGAAACCTTTTGAGAAGTAACCACAATAACTAAACAAAGTTGACAGCCTGCATCTTAAACCTTTCTGGAATTTCAAAATAGCTCATATGTTTGTAAAACAAGAACATATTGGCAATGGCTTTTTTTTAATCAAACATGTCTTTGCAATTTCTGTGCCATAGCACATCACAGCTGATTGTATCATATTACTGTATGTGTTGATGTAACCATAGCAATCATTAAATTCATTCTTGGAATTTGTAGGATACATGGATTCTGCAAACTGTTCAAACATTTGTTCTAAAAGCACAACATTTTCTTTTTAAAGATGATATATTTTTAAAGTTAATTCAGATTTTTTATAGAACATTCAGATGCTAAAGGAGTTTTTGTGCATATATATTCCAGACTAATGTACTTATTTCATGCTTACATTTCTCATTTGCTGTTAATCAATCTGAATTAAGTACAATCTACTGTGCCCGCTACACTTGATAGCTGGCATTGATCAATTTACTACACAGTTAAGTATTGCTTTAAAACTTGATCTGGAAGATATAAACAGCAATCCCCCAAGCAGGCAAGAGTCAAGACCCCTCAGAAGTACAACAGTAAGTGATAAATTAGATTGTCTAATTATAAACATGAGTAAAGGTTGTTTGTAATCTCAGTAAATCATCCAACATATCTACAATGGGTAGAATTTTAATTCACCTTTTCATGAAATAGCCCTGACCTATCATTTGCCTTTATTGAGCAGATAATGGGAAAATCAGATGAAAAGGCTGAAGAGGGAATACTCAGATGTTAAGAATAAGTCTTTTATTTTACTTTGCAATGAGGATTTTTAAATACCAGCATTGAGGGTGTGTTGACCTGTTTCACTAGTCCATAGCAGTACAATTGTAAGGAATATAAGGACAAGTATATAGGTACTTACTAAGTAATGCTCAAAATCTTATAGGGTGTCAGGCAAGATAATCACCAGATCTTTGGAAGTGAAAATATGGGATAGTTCTCTAAAACATGCTTTAGTTTTGTGGGATGAGCAGAAGAGCAGTCACAAGAGTTTTGGAATAATTTCTCAGTTCTTTTTGCAATCATAGCAAGTATCTCAACACCAAATGTAGCACTGCATATAATGATAATGGTTTTGTTCTGATCAAAGTTTACATGCAATTTATTACTTTTACCCATAACATGAAATAAGGAATACTTCAGAGTAGGACAGTACAGAATTCTATAGATATTTTTGTTTGCCAACTAGACTGCATGAATCGCTGGGTAATTTTGACTAAAAAAACCTCTCTGGTCATAATTTTAGAATTTGTTTTGTGAAGGTGGCCTGGTTTTGACTTCTATAAATATTCCAAAATTCCCAATACCTTTCTCTGCAGTTTTAATGGTATTGGTTTGTTTTATCTACATTTCAAACCAAAACAACTTCAGAAACTGAGTCTGTACTATATAGTAATGGCTTAAAGTGAGTCACCCTCCAAAGAAGCTCTCTGAAATTCGCAGTGGCATTCTTACGCTCAATATCTGAGACATGGCCTGTGTGTTATAAATCGTTTAAGTGGTTAAACAGTGGTTTAGAGGCAGAGCAGAAAATAAATAAATAAACCAGTGTTAGTCTGGAGTTAGTGCATCTTACAAGGCTAAGTGAAGGAGTGGTCTGTATCCATCACATAATGACGTTATAAATCTTTGTACCTTGCAAGGCATGACATGAAAAATTAGAC
Organism: Buceros rhinoceros silvestris; assembly: GCF_000710305.1. Classification (NCBI taxonomy): domain Eukaryota; kingdom Metazoa; phylum Chordata; class Aves; order Bucerotiformes; family Bucerotidae; genus Buceros; species Buceros rhinoceros. The sequence goes on along the minus strand of NW_010389950.1, from coordinate 28,663 downwards.
TGAACAAGCCAGAGATGCACTATTTGTAAGCCTCAAAGGAAAGGTTAATGCAAGTTAAATATTGACATGTCAGCAATAAGGATTATAGCAATTATAAATTTGCACTAATGCCAGCTGCTGTTTAATTATTATGTGACACTGACAGGTCAGCCTAGTGGATTGACAGCTGAAAGCATTTGCCTTATAGGAATTATTCAAGACCTTTGGAACACACTCTGATCTCTGCTACACCGGTTCAATTCTATGCACGAATCTCCTAGAGTCAGGGAAGTTAATTCACATTCCCAGTGGCAAGAGCAGAATTTGCTGCTATGTCACATGTTGTACTCATTTTCCCTAGTGTCAGGAAAGTGAATAATTAGTTATCATGTAAACATACAATAACATATTTCCTCTCATTTCCTTTAAGTTACTCTTCTAAGAACTACACTGAAACATCTTAGCATTTGCTTGAGTAAAGGGGAAAAAACTAAGAAATGTGAATTTCTGCTCTAAATGGGAATGTTTTCATTAATCTCAGTAATAATCATAAATCTTGAGCTTTTGGGAAGTGCCCAGAATAAAAAAAAATTACAGATAATGAAGGAGAATTTCACTTTTCTATGGAAAAAAAAACCAGGGGAAACAGTAGATTGAACTTCTCTGCTGCAATATAGCGGGTCTGATGAAATTATTTATCTGGGGAAATTAATTCAATGACTGCCATTTTGCCGCACTTGCATTGTTCACTAAGCAATCCTGACATCCAAAAGCATACTGAAATTACGGCAGTAAATGCCTGCAAATGACCAATACAAAGCCTGTGAATCAATTAAATTCTAATTAAACTTCAACATACTGAATGAACCAGATTTAACTTGTGGAGAGGTCTTATCTTAGTCTTTCCAGACATTGGTGCATTTCTAAAACACTCTATAAAATAGAAAATCAGATTAGTCATATCTTTTCTCCCTTAAACTGAATTTAAAAAAACCCCAACTTCCTGATTTCAATGGGACAATATTAAAGCAGATCTTGTCACTTTTGAAATTTCAAGATTGTACCTTTTCTATTTTCAGTATCTAAGTAAAACAGGAGACCTGTCCCAAAGCTCTGTAGAGTTCCTGGCAAAACTGCAGTTTTCTATAACAGAATTCCATGCTTTTGGGTGGTTACTGATCTGTACACCTGCAGCATGACGTGTTTAATTCTGGAAACAGCAAATATGCTGAAGTTCATCATATAACTTCCTGTTAAATACTTTGCATCAGCTGTCTCAGACTATTGAAGGAGCTGCTAGTTAAACACCAGCACGTGAAACTGCATTTTAGTTCCCACCTATCATTAAAACTTGTTGCTTCCAATTCCTCAGTTAGTTTTACAGATAAGTAAATGGGCTTGGATTTTGGGGAGTTTTAATTTTGTTTTTAATTGAACACTGCAAATATTACACAAACATTGCTGGAGGCTTCTATATGCTACTATATCTACGTTTCCCCTCTTCTTATACCCAGTCTTATGAATTTACTAGTGGCATGGAATTAAGGTTTTGATCTTCCATAGGATTCACTACAGCTCTTCTTGTATTCTTATCTTCAAGATTATTTCAAATGTAAAAATTAATTTCTGATAAGATGAAACACAACATCAGTGGCACATGACTAAACTGTAAAATATCTGACCTTAAGGAAGAATTACGGGCATTATTATTTCCTCTCTTCATTAAAACCAGGATGTTTCACTTCTTGAAAGAAAAAAGTAAACATAAACTCCAAGAAATTTCAAATGCAAAGCTATTTCATGCTAAAAATTTACAATTACAAAATTAAAACAAATCAGAAGCAACCACTGCAGCACAAGAACCTCTGAACTTCAGACTTGGGCCAAACTTCTGGTTATAGGATACTGAGAATGTGTTACACAGATTCAGTACTATAAGAAAGAAAGAACATCTATATGAGAGTCATAGAAGATTGTGGCTCCTTGCTCTGAGCCAAAGCAGAGTGAGTGGTGCCAAGCTAGTGAACTCCCTTACAATATGCACTTCTGATCCAAACTAGAAGAGCAATGTAGACACAACCCGTAGTGTCATTCCACTGCATTCTTCACAATAAATGAAGAGCTGAATTGAGACTTCTTTACGGCAATGTGCTGTGGCCGCATACCATACTGCAGCAACTCTAAAGCAGACCAAGCAGGTGACTGAATCAGTGTTTTTTGCCCAGAACCTTCTTAGCTTTAGAGAGGAAATACTGGAGCTGTTCCTATACTGCAGTAGTTTAACAGAGATTATTTTAAGAGCTTTCACATGATCAAAATGTAACCACGTGGTTGTGTTCTTAGAAAAGTTTCAGTGCTAGTAATTAGCCTAATGTTTGCAAGTATGCTGATAGAATGAACTCAGAGTCCTCTCTAATCAGGTAAAAAAACAGATTAATCAGATGTCTATGCCAGCTCTTTTTCTCCTGCAACCAAAATGACAGGAGCATCATTTGATTTAAAACAAATTTATTTCAATAAATGGGGCAGGGTGTATCATAATCAGAATCTTTTCTCAATTTGAATGCTCAAATCCAATTTGTGCAGAAAACCTAAAGACATTTCTCCAGTTTGAGGGTGGATCTGTAAGGGAATTATGGCACATATTTCAAAGACGAAAACCTTTAAAAGATTGACCAGTCTAAATTATGTTAATTTCTGACTGTGCTCATATGAAAAAAGTCATAACAAGATCCAAGGAGTTTGGCAACTGAGAGAGTGCTCTGCACCTGGCATTGTACATGCTCTGCATCACAAGCAGGCAGAAAAGTAGAACCCTGCATTTTTCTGGAGCACATCACCCTGGTCTAAGAGCAGCAGCAGTAAGTGCTATCCTAAACTTCCTGGGAGAGGGAATAAATTTCACTAATGTCCAATTTGAAAGACAATTGTAAACAAAACTGGTTACAGGTTTGTTTGTTTGTTTATGCAAAGGTCATTAAGGGCAAGTACATTGTCATAATTCTCCTTGCAATCTTCACTTGGCTCCCCAAGGGTTAAATCTTTTCTTGTTTGATGTTTAAAGAGTAAATAGGCCTCTGCTATTTGCTAGCTATAGGATTAATACCACTTTCCAAACCTACTTAGTGAATTCACGTAGAGACAAAATAAAATTTTTGCTCTCTTTGTGGTTTTAAAGCCAAACACACTATTTCTTTTTAGAAGAGCATGAAATTTTAACTCTTAAGAACTACTAAATACAATGGAATATATTTATACATTCCTACAGAACAAAATGGTATCCAAAATGACCTTGAGATTTTTTTTTTCTTGTAGAAGATATGCTCTACAGAAAGCGGGGAACTGCCAGTCTGGTTCATACCTATCACATCTCTAATCTTGCATGCTGTCTGAAATAGTGTCCAACACCAGCTTGCAGATGTTGCATTATCTACCCTATAGTCTTTTTCCTAAACAGACTAAATATTCTCTTCCTTTCCATTCAGACATCCCAACTCTGTGTGCTTTTTAAGGATGTGTCTCTGAGCAGAGACTTCCCAAAGTCTTTCCTGAGTTGGTACAATGTACCAGCAATGTGTACAGGAAATTCAAACAGTCGCATCTATTGTGGATTAATTAGTATTTTTTAGGGTTTTTTTGACATTATGCTACCAAGTTATTACTGATACAACTGTCTAATATTTTCTTGTAGCTTTCTCTGGATTTGATTGTTAATGAAATAATTTCTGATCTTCAAGAAAAGTTGCATGGTTAATATTCACTCAATATTTACAAATAGATTAACACTGGACAGTTCATGGAGACTTGAAACATTGTACTGTCAATCTGATTTGACAAAACCTGACCATTTACCATCTAGTTTGTTTCCTCTTGCTTTCTGTGGGAGATTTCTAAGTGAAGGCTTTTTCCTACACAGAGTTATTGCTTTCCCAAAATGTTCAAAGGGCTCCAATGACACATCACATATCAAACGTGGTAGATCTGTCATCCTGGAAGAGACATCCTACCTCAAAAATCAAAATTGTTAAAAAACAAATTTCTTAAACTGTCTTGGCTCCCAATAAAGTGGAAATACCCAATTTCTTCATCCCAGAAAATTTTTCAGGTTTATTGGAAGAAAAAAAAAAGTATCCTTGAATATGCTTTATGGTATAGAATGAGGCTAGAAAATTACTGAACTTCCCAGCAATATCCCTAACTTCAATATACAAAAAAAAAGGCCCTGAGCAATTTGATCTGGCATTTACTGTGCAATTAGAGTAACTGTTATGCACATGACACTGAAATGATGAATAGAAGAGTTTTATTATCATTTACAACTTTGAGCACAGCAGAGTTTAGTAATGACAAAGATAAGAGCTGAGACTGACACCTGAAATCAATGAAAGGCAGAGGTAAACCATGAGGTGAAACAGGGGCTTTTTGAGCTTTTAATGTCCTTTTTTGTGTGGAAAAACTCCCTTGCATGTATTATTCGTTTGCGAATTGCAGGGTTCATAATATTTCTGGGATCACTGTAGCAAAATGTGAAATGGGAGGCAGGGAACAGAGTTAGCAAATTTTCTCCTTCATTTCCCGATGTTGAGACTTTCTTTCAGACAGTGAGGAAAGTGTTCTGCATGCCCTGCTGCCCTGGTAAGGCCTTGGGAACAAAGATTACCAGAAACTTATTCTTAACAGACAGGTATTTATGGAAAATCCTCTTTTAGCATTCTCTTGTTAGGATTCCCACAAAACCATGGCAATAATCAGTGGGCAGGTGGTATTTCCACTACCCAGTTTATCAATGAGCGTGTTTTCTTTATTACCCTGTTCATTCCTATCCACCAGCTTTCGTTGGTCAGACAGTATGTTTGTGAGAGGTGGTTTATTCTGTGGGCACCCAAATGCCTAGGTCACCAAGAGGTCTGGGTGGAGCGTTTATTGTTTGGTATTTATTCTTTATTCATCATCAACAAAAAAGGATTAAATTTGCATGTCATTTCTGAATATTGGCACAATATGCTATCCTTCAGACTTCTGGATTTTTTCTGCTATCTGAGATTTATTACAGATCAACACTATCAAGCCACTGATGTCATCAGCCAACTCTTTTTCATGCAACTCTCCCAGCTTGATGATTTCAAACATTTATCACCACCAGATGTTATTTAACATCTTTCTTAGTTATTAATAGACAATACCTATCTACCTACTCATCTTAATTCTTTCTAAACGTAAGCATGGTCCTAAACTCTTTGGCTTTTTTATTTCTTAAAACCTCTTAATCTTCTACATTGAGCAAATGACCTCTCTTTCCTAAGATTCTGTTGTTCTAATGAACTTAATATATACTCTTATTATATTAATCTTAGCATGGAATATTTAATTTCACTATCAATAATCTACACTTAAAACCATCTATTTTGATTGTTTGAGACATGATTCTGCTTTTAACATTTTTTGTATATTATGCTTATCTTTTGACTTTTGCTTTAATTTCACCACCATACAAATGGCATACAGCAAAGTTGTCCCCTTTTTCATTTTCAGAATCATATTTTGTCATTGAATAAACTGTTTGAAACATTCTAAATTTTATTCACATGCTCTTTTGTCTTCTGACTATTGTTGTATTTCTTACTGGCAGTTTGTTTTCTGATCTAGTTAGGCACTACTAGGGCAGTATATGCTAATGGGTTAACTTTTCTAAAAAGGAATAACACATTATTTAAATAAATTTAGAAAGGAAATGATTGATGTGATGTATAAAGGAAAGTCACAGAGATGTGAAGAAAGGCTGTAACACCTGTCAGTCTTGACAATTATAATTCCCTATTCTGAGTCAAACCTCTTATATATTATTTGAATAAACCTTTTTCTGCTACGGATACCCTAAATTTTTCTTGTCCAAAGCTAACAACTCAAATAAGTGCTGGAAGTGGTCCATCCCTAGCATGCTGGAGCTGCTACTCCACAGTAGACCATAAACTTTTGAGTGTTAAAACGTAGGGTGAAAAGAAGCACATTCTATGAGGCACAATTACATCAAAATAAATATGGAGTGGCAGTAGAGGTTATATGCTCTCCAAGCTGTTCAAAACTTAAAGTGTGGTAGGGGGCCTGTATTTTTCTTTGATATTCTTAATCTATTTTCCTGATCCTTAAAAGCACAATAGAAACTATGCAATACATAGTCATGTCTGTGCTTAGTCTTAAAGATCTGCTGAAACACTTCTGCAATATGTAAAATTTGTAAATTACAATCTCATTCTCGCAGATTTTTATGAGGATATTTACCTTTACACTAAGTAAATAAACACACTAAAGATAATGGGACACATTACAACTTCTGGTCATTGCTTCCATATTGAAACTTCAGTAATTTAACAATTTTTCATAAAGGAAGTATTACTGCTAATAGAGTTTTCTTTTATATTAGCCTTTCACATACAAGTATTAGTTAATAACTCTTTCCAATCTCTCTGACTGGCTAGGACATTCCTTTCACGCAAACGCAGCCTCAGAAATACAGACATTGTCTTTTCTTGGATAGAAACATGACAAAATGTAGATGGGAGTGAAGCTGAAAATGTGCAACAAGGCGTACCTGAATTTTCAGGAGGATGCAGGTATTCAATGTGAAAATTTAATACCTTGGCTGCAACCAGTGTATCAGCTCCTTCTGTAGCTCTTCAAACTCTTGCCTCGGATCTCTCTTCCTAAAGCAATTGGAGATGATATGATTGCCTAGACTAAGAGAAATAACTGGCAGTTCAATTCATCAGGCAAAGTGAAGTGGTTTATTCCATCAGGATGAAAAGAAACTTCTCGAGACTGATTCAAGAAAGCAAGAATTTCCACTGAACCTTAAGTTCCATTTCAAACACATTTTCAATGTCATATGTGTTATGTCCAAAAATAAAGATACAAAATATTGCAGGCATTAAAGAAGAAGAAAAAAAGAAGTTTCTCATTTTTTTTCCTACAGTCTGTTTTAGGATGATTTAAGATACATTAGTCTTCTGGTGACCTAAATGGATTTGGAGATGGAAAGATATCAAGAGTAAAATAAGCAAATGTTACACATGGCTTTGTAGACTACATCACACTTTAAAAACATTTCTAGTAATTTATTGATGTTCTTACAAAAATTAAGCCATTCTGGAGTCCTAACAGAGGAAACTCTTGTTGGAAATTAATTCTGGTAATTTAAAAATAAGTAAAAAGAGTGTAAAACAGTCCCAAGACTAATTCAAATAGGTATAAATCCCACACTTCTGATCCTGGATATTAGCTGAAAACAAAATAAGGGA
>NW_010389950.1:16386-21283 GCF_000710305.1 Buceros rhinoceros silvestris | reverse complement strand
TGCTAGTATCATCAGGAAGCTAAAATATTAACTTAGGGTTTCTTCATATTACAAATCCAAAGTCTGCTTTGCAGGGGCTCTCCCTCAGGCTAGAAATAAAATTGTTTCCAAAATGTCCTCTCCCTTAACACAAATGTATATGGAAAGGCTCAGGAACACCAATATACCAGTCTACAAACCAGGAACCTGCTGATAGGTTCATATTTTGCACAATTAAATGCATAATCCAACCACCAGTTCCTTGGTTGATGTCAATCAAAACAGTCCTGCAAACACTTACAAAGGAGGTATCCTGCCACCTGTGCACAAGCACTGATGAGGATCTCCCAGAGTGGTCCCTAGGCATAGGGACTTTCAGGGCTGCTTAATGCTTTAAGAAGAAAAGGAAAGTTTTGACTCAAATCATCCAATTTACTAGTGAAAAAGTCATTGATTTTCCAGGATTTCTATTTGATGGGTTAACACAGAAACTCCTTCAACCTTTCTCACTTCTCTGCAAATGAACTTTGAGACTTTAAGTTAATCTGCATTGTACCAGTCAACACAGAGAATAACTTTCTCTTTCAGTTACAGCTGTCTACACCTCAGCTAAGTTATCCATACCTTACATGGGTTTGAGTTACCCTGAGCCTGAGTGGGTGCTGAGAGGGAAAGACAAGAAACCTTCACCTTGAACTCCACCCACTGCTAGCCACTGTTGATCTGGAGGTGAAGGTGTGTGTGTTTCCCCCATGAAATCTTTCTCATTGTATGCAATATAGGTTTTAAAATAAAAATAACACCTGAATCCCTTAGACTGCTTCCCTCTTGAAAAGCTTGGCAACAAAAATGAGCACATATAGCATTTGAATAGACATAAACACGCATTTATAAATCTGTGGTGAAATGCCGATTCATCTGACAAATTAAATTTTCACTGTAATATACCTTTTCTTATGAAAAGTTGTATATCTAAAATATAAGCTTGGAGGACTAGTCTTTCTTTTCATTTCATATCTGCTATAGTATACGGAATGTACTCTTTACCATCTCATCCAAATTTGAAAATGTTCGTGAGGCTTTTTAAAAAGGATAATTAATATCATGTTACTTTTAATGAAGTCAGAATCTAAGGGATTATGTATATTCAAGAGTATTTTTAGGATAAAATTAATTTTCTTTTGTAAAACACCTCTTGACTAGGTAGAATATTCATGGAAACTTCAGTATCCTACAATGAAAACATTTTTCTTTTCATGGGAATGCAGTGATTCCTCTATTTCCCCGGTGGGATTTGAATTAGTTTAGCAAAATGTGGTTTACCCACAACAGCTGCAGCCTGCACCTGTGCAGTATTTCAGAAAATCATTAGAAATTGTACATTATTTTTTCATTGCTATGTTATGGGGGAAAAAATGGGGAGAAAGTGGTTGCTGAGACATAATGACTAGGAAATTAACACAATATCAGTTAGAAGAGGTATTTATTTTCTGAGGTATGAAGCTAAATGTACATAAGAATCAAGTTTAAGGAACACAAATGCTGTATTTTCACACTTTCTTGTGAGATGAAACAGAAACCAAACTGGATAAAGAGTGTTTGATGATTCTATTTCTTTCAAAATGAAGTAGCAACCTTTTTAAAAAAATATTTTTTCTTTTTAGAATCAGTGGCAAAGGTCTTTACTTCATTCCAGATTTTAGGGGTATGGTCATAGAGAAGCCTGATGTGTGGTGATTCAGTCAGTAGGTGAATTAAACTTTCATGATGTTATGAATATCAGCCTTCCATGAATCAGACAGGGGAGGGTGCTACAAGGGATTCGAAGCTTACTTTTGCAGATACTGCTCCCTGCAACCTGCATTCAAGTCATGGTGAGTTGTTCACTGCAGTAAGGAAGTGCATTGTACATTTTAATATCTGCCAGGGCTGTATTAAACCCTGGTTTGAGAGGTGGGTGCTGCCTCAGTATGAACCACACCAGGTCAGAAAGCACAGGGTGCTAATGGAAGGGTAGAAGAAACAAAGAAAGCCAGTCTGCATCTCAACCCGTCCCCCAAATGTCAGATGTCACAAGCCATGCCTTGGAAATCCAAGACTGTAGCTGAATTCCCAATCTTCCTTTTAGTGACAAAAGCATGAACCAATGGCCATAAATTTCTAAGAGTATCCTTGTAACTGCATGTGAAGCATTTTAGCATTTGTTAAAGACAGAAAATAAAATTAAATTAAATATACTTACTTCTATCCATTTTTTAAAGAGGTCTATGGCAAGTTGCCCAGAAAATAAACATAAGTGCATCCCTGTTTAAAAAAAAAAAAAAAGAAAGAAAAAGAAAAGAAAAGAAAAGAAAAAAAAAGACATGATGTCTTCCCATTAAATGCAGATACAGTAACAATCTTTTTTAGGTTTTTCAAATAGCTACAAAGAAATCACTTAAAATAAAACATAAAAAGAATGAATGCTATTAAAGACTGTCACTAGGCTTGACAAGTTAATGAGGGTTAGATTATGAAAGTATTATTGTTTTAGCAGAGTCTTGTATTCCACTCAGATTCTCCTTCTGACTTCATAGACAAAACTTGCTCAGAAATCTGTGCCAACTATTACATTAGTTTAATGGGACCCTGACACACGAAACAAGGCAATGTGGTCCTGTTGACCTACCACATGGGAAAGGGATACTGTAGCTGCAAATTCAGAAGGGACACTAGACAGTTTGGGGTATTTTTCTTTTGAAATGAGAGAATGAGGTAAAGTGATTAAAATTATCTCTAATACAGAGAACACAAATTAATTGTTGTATTCCAGCAATGTACATTGTGCCTAAGTGAAGCAAGCTTTCTTTCCCCTCCAATTTTATCTTTTAAAAGGTAGAATAATTCCTAGAAGAGTCAGCAGCTGAGTGAGTGTCTTATAGACACTGTTTTCAGTGGTACTTTCTTGAGGATGTGAAAATAGGTATTTGTTTTCCTTTCTCTTACCTTAAAATACAAGTATAATGCTTTTGAGCCTGAGCACATGAACAGCACACCTCATCTGATTAAGTTCCTGACAAAACAGCCACAATTACTTGAACTTTTGTTCAAAACCACAGCTGTGGCATTATTGCTATTTTGTTTCACATAACCATTCTGTGGCTAATGCATTCCCCTTGAATGCAGAAATTTACATTGAAATGTCTTCAGCCTAAGAGAGTTTATAGCCGCAATCTGAATTCAGGAACTCTAAGCCAAAGTCTCTAGTCCAAGACCCACAGAACAGGCATAACAAGTAACTCAGAACGTATGTAGGTGGTATCTAGGACATCCAGGGGAGTCCTAGCAGGAGACTGCATCCCAGACATGATCCTGTGGCTGGAATGGGCTGCATTGGGTATGCAGATGAATTAAATGGACAGTTTGCTAAAGCAATTTCTACAGCCCTTCTCAGCTCTCCTTCGGCAGATGGCAGATGCGTATCTCTCGGTTATGTGATGCATGTCTCATACCTAACTGAGATTTTTGATGCTTTCTTGAGCTTGCATTCGTCTGAAGAGCATCATCCTGATAGTTTTTCTTACGAATCCTTAGGAGGAAAAAGATTATAAGGAAGTCAGCTCCTCAAGAAGGGCTGTGGGATCTGTCTTTACATATTCTATTGATGCTCTGCTAAGTTGCATTGGCCCAGAAAGGGAAGATGACTCCCTAGCACTATCACTCTCATTTGCACAGAAGAAGTAAACTGCTCTGTTTTCTCTGTATTTAATCATAATCCTTTCTTGTCGTCAGTGGTGTCTGTTTGTGGTTATTGTTAGTGGGATGCTGTGCTTTTCTTACCGACTGCTTATAGCCACCATCCTGCTATGCCTTCCGTTGTGTAGATGCTCTGCTGCATAACTAGTTAGTAATACAATTTATACCCCCCAGTTTCAGTTTGTTCATCTGACTTAACTTCTTAATCACTAACCCTTATCTCCTCTCTCCTGCATATAGCTTACTTTACTTCTGTCTTGACTGCTGCACCTATTTGAACAACTATTCCTTCCCGGCTTTGTGCCAGGCTACACTCCCTGTCTCTCCTGTTCCCTCAGGCACAAGTGGGCCTTTGTTGTCTTGTCACAGCTTGAGATCAAGAGACCTGAGCCAATTTCTGCAATCCTTAATCAATGACTTAGAGGACAGTCACTTGATTAAGAGTGTGAACTTAGGATCTATAATATCTGACCATACTCTTGAAGCTTGCCTGCATCAAGAAAGAAGATTACACTATTCTTTCAGCTAATGTTACTGTTTTCTGATTTTAAAATGTAGTATTTTAACTAAACATCTTTTCCTACCCTTTTCCACATCTGGATGATTTTAAAAATTAATATCCAGAAATAAATTATAACTAGCATTTTTATAAGTAGTTTAATACTTTAAAAATTAGGTATATATCCCTCTTCAGTTTCCTTTACAATGATTCTGCATTGTACTGTATTTCTTCTATTTACAAGAAGAGAATAATGCACCTCTGGAAAAATGAACACACATGTATGAATATAGATTTGAGAGAGAAAAAATGTAAGTTGGAGGAAAAAGCTTTGGTAAATGAATATCATCTAACTTTTAGGTAAAGGCAATTATTAATCAAAAAATTGACTGAACTACATTGGGTAAGGTTTATGAATGGAACTGTATGTGTGGCAAAACTAATTTCACCTGCCTTTGTAAGAGAGCCTGGACTTTCAAGCTGTGTCTGGGCAAAGAGCCATGTTGAAAGACTTTTAAATCACATCAACAGAATGCAAATCAAGCAAAAATGTGAAACATTGGTATAGTAGGTACAGCAAATGTTCAAGCTCTGTGCAACATTCCATTTTATCGCCACATGGTAAAATTTTTCACTTCCCCATAGTATTTCAGTCTGATAGCACAAGTGCACGTGAACTTTCCC
>NW_010389950.1:1316-16284 GCF_000710305.1 Buceros rhinoceros silvestris | reverse complement strand
CCTACAAACTGCAGGTTGATCAGCTTTGCCTTGGCAGCAGCATTTGTTTAATCTGCCTGCACTGACATTTTATGAAAGACACTCATACCATAGTGTCCTGAGAGTGTGGCCTCTCTGGATTTTATTCTTGTTTGATCATTGCTCAGATGTGCCCTCCGCCCCATTACTCCTTAAGCTATGCTCTGTGGTTTTTTAGTGATGGTATTTAAGCTGACATAGCAGCCTAAATGACAAGCGAACAAAGCCACAGAAGCCCCTCTGCTTACAGCCAGTCTCATCCTTGACAGTTTGACCTTGTCCTGCTAATTTTAACTGTCATGCCAATTGGATTTGAGAGCCAAAGCACAGATGAAATCAGTAATACAGAAATATTGTTCACATTTTATGTCCATGCTCCTGTTTACAAGGAGAAAAGGGAGAAAGAAATCATGTTGCCCAGTCAAGTTTGAGGATATGGAGGTCATTTTGCCAATAGATGTATTCACATGGAAAGAATACTATTAAGTTTCAGTCTGTGAAATAAGCTTATCAGACTGCAAAGAATAGATCAAGGTCTTCTGTAGTAGAAAATTATAACTGTAGTCCTATCATCACGAGCAGCTTCTACAAACCTCCCTGATGACTGAAACAATACACTTTAATGAGCTTCTGATAAACAATGTAGGAACTGTTTCTTCACTACATTTTTGTCATAAACTTTCCTATATGGATTTTGAAAGTTAATTTGGATATCATTTTTTTCCTAGTCATGCCTGTGATTTTCCAGCAGTGTCTCTCAAAGGCATCACTTTCTCTGCAAATGTTTTCTAACCATTTAAATATATATGTGTATTATATACAAATATATATGTGCATTATTTACTCATACATAGGTACATATGCCAAAACCTGCAAACCCAGTCTGTTTTTTGATAAGTTTGTGACTATTGTAAGAGTGATATGAATAAAAATCTGAGTTTCAGGTAGGCAGATGAAGAGTGCAATACAAGTACAATTTCTTCCTTGTTAAGCTTACTGTACTCAGGGAATTCAATAACTCTATGCCATCTAACATGAAAGTGTCATTTGAGATCCTGTTAGCAAAAGAAACAGGAAAATCACTATGACCATAAGTGAAATTAGACAGGAAGAAAGGAAAAAAAATTAATATCAAATAGAAAGTAATCACATTTCTCTGTATTCTGTTCTGTCTCAGCTGCCAATTTTTTCTAATTTGCTGAGTGAAGTAGTTTCTATTCATGACACAAATTCATGGGAAAAAAAAAAAACATTATCTGGCTCATGTCATTGGGGACTTCCACAGGAAAGTTCCTGGTTTTGTGGGAACTAGAAAATCTCCTGTGTCTGCCTTTATGCTTGGAATTTTTCACAAGGATTTTTTTTTTTTTTTGACATTTTCTGATAGAACAACTATTGACCAAATCTAATGCATCTTCCCCTGTGATGTACTCCTATTGAGTCTGTGTTTACATGTTGTCTTTTGCTCCTCAGTAACGTATATGAAAGAAACAATAAGAAAAACCTTGAACCCTCCTTATCTGTCTACAGAGCTGTCTTTTCAGTCAGGGACTGACTCATTCGTGTGTTTCTGAAGATGCAAGAACCATACTGACGAGTGATTGCAGGCCCAATGGATATAAAAGTCAACATTTATCTGCATGATGGTAACAATATTCAATTCCAATCTGAGCTTTTAGTAAAGGATCTATCACTGTGTTATTTGTTTGTACAGTTTTGTGATCCCTGCTGGAGACTCCTGAATTAGACCGCTATAGAAATTAGAGGTAATGATTCCACAAAAGGAAAGGTGCTTTACACTCATTCAGACATACTTTTTAAATGTACCACTTAAGGCAGAGGTCTGCGGAGAAAGCTGTTGTATAAGTAATGGATTTTGAAGAAGTGGCAAAGATGCATAGACAGAAAAAATGACAAATTATCCATTAGAAAAAAAGGGTTGTAGTAAGCCTATGGCTTCTATGAGCAAAATTCTAATACTGTCATGGTACGGATAATTCTTTTCTTACAATGCTGTGGCAAATTAAAGTTCTATTACTCTTCCCTAACTGCATGGACTTCATAACTATGGAAGCCAGTGGACTTGAAGAGTTATAACACTGCTGTAATGGAGCAAAGTACCAGACTTCCATTTTCCTTCTTCTTTTACAATCTAAGGGATTAAAAAAGGCTTTTTGGGTCATACTTCGACCCTAATATATGAGGGAAGAAACTTGAACACAAGGATGTTGCAATTCAACTGATGGTAATAACAGATCAAATCTTTTCTTTCAGCATTCTTGTAAGCAGAAGACAACAAAACACAAAGAATAAAGAATACCCAGGGACTTTTGTTTTTTCCTATTATGAATTATTTTTATGCAGAATAGACAACTCCACAGAATGAAAGATTTTACAAACACATAAACCATATATCTATTTTCCTTTTAGAGATGAAACTATGCAAACTGAGTTATGAAATTTCCAGTTATGAGTTATGAAATCACTACACCAAATTTTTCTCTTAAGGAATCTGCTTTAACTCGTAAAAGAATAAAAATTGATTTTAACTAATTTCTTTTTCTTTTTTTTAAATGCTGTCCAGTCTCTGAAAACCTCATAAATTTCCTTTTAAAATTCTAATGACTGAGTTAGCCTAGAGACACAATAAAACTGCTGCCTTAAGTTCATTATATGGAGTGCCATAGCATGCATAACCAACATGTCCTTCTAGTGCATACACAACTAATCTACTTGGAAGTCCAATAACGTCAGAGATATCTAATACAGCAGTGTCTTACATAAAGAGAAAGGGAGAGAGAAGCCTCAACACTGCTTTTTATTAAGTACTCATCCCATAGAATAATTTAATATCTCAAGTTGGAAGGAACCCATAACGATCACTAAGTCCAATTCCCTGCTTCTCACAGGACTACCTAAAACTAAACCACACAACTAAAAGCATCATCCTTGAACTCTTGACAGGCTTGATGCTGAGACTACTTCCCTGGGGAGCCTGCTCCAGTGACTGACCACCCTCTCAGAGAAGAATATTTTCCTAATGCCCAGTTCAAACTTCCCCTGATGCAGCTTCATTTCATTTCCTTGTGTCCTATTGTTGGTCACCAGAGAGAGAGCAGCACCTTCCTCTCCTGTTAGAGGAAGTTGTAAAGTGATGATATCATCCTTCAACCTTCTCTTTTACAAGCTGAATGTTCCTCATATGTCTTGCCATCGAGGCCTTTCACCATCTTGGTTGCCCTCCTCTGGACACACTCTAACAGTTCAATGTCCTTCTTACAGTGAGGTACCCAAAACAGTACTCAGTACTCAAGGTGGGGCTGCACAAGCACAGTGTAGAGTGGGACAGCGCTTGATGAACCCCGCGAACCAGCTGGTCTTTTTGGCTGCCAGGGCACACTGTTGACTCATATTCAACTTGCCATCAACCTAAACCCACAGATCTGTTTCTGTAGGGCTACTTTCCAGGTTCCTATGCACCATTTTGTATGTATAACCAGGATTAACCCATCCCAAATGAAGAATCCAGCACTTGCTCTTATTAAATTTCATACAGCTGGTAACTGCCCAGCTCTCTAGTCTGTCCAGATCTCTTTGTAACACCTCTCTTCAATTAAAGGAGTCCACAGCTCCTTCTGTTTTAGTATCATTGCCAAACTTACTTAAGGAACATTTGATTCCTGCATCCAGATGATTTATAAAAATAATAAAGAGCACTGGCCCTAAAATTGAGCCCTGGGGAGCCCTGCTAGTGAGTAGATGCCAGCCTGACATAATCCCACTTACTATAACACTCTGAACCTGACCTGTCAGCCTATTGCTTACCCCTCATAGTATGGACTTCTCTAGCTGTGTGCTGGAGAGTTTATCCAGAAGGATACTGTGAGAGACTGTCAAAACTTTGCTAAAATCCAGAAACACCACATCTACTGGCTTCCCTTGGTCAGTTGAATGGGTGGCCTTGGAAATTAAGTTGGTTAAGCAGGACTTTCCCCTTGTGAAACTGTGCTGGCTGTGACTGATGGTTGCATTGTCTCTCAATTGTTTTTCAATAATTCCCAGAATAACCTTCTCCATAATTTTACCAGGCACTGAAGTGAGACTGACATGCCTGTAATTACCAGGGTCTTCCTTCTTACACTTCTTGAAAACTGGGACAAATTTTGCCAGCTTCCAATCAACTGGGACCTCTCCAGACTGTCAAGACCATTGAAAAATAAGAGAAAGGTCCCACGATAACATCAGCTAGCTCTGTCAGTACCCTGGGATGAATCCCCTCAGACCACATGGATTTATGTGCATAAGCATAAATCTATGTATATATGCATAAACATATACATGCTTATGTAAGAAAGAATTATTTTAATCAAATCTGTCTATAGGTATGCATATATAAATCTTTATCTGCTTTGACTAAAAAGCATCCTAATTCACTAATTGCTTTACAGCACCAGTGACAGGATTACCTTCTGACAAAATGAGTTGCTACTGTATTTGGACATGTGCAAATACACCTATGAAACACGTAATGTAACTATCAGACGATTGCAATGTTAAGCATCAATGACTTGTTACCAAGAAAAAAGGAACTGGGAATGCAAAACTCAAGTTCTTAGTTTAGAAACAATCACACATTTTCTGAAGACCTTGGCTTTTCTAACAGCAAATAATGTTTCAGGTTCTCAGCTGGTGCAAATATCCATACTTCAGACGGCAGTGGTGGAACCATATGGACTTGTGATAGAGGGCAAAATCTGTTTTATACAGATTATAGAGCTAAGCCATCTATATAGTTATCCAAAATATAATTCTTCATTATAATCTTATTTGGAACTAGCAGTATTCAGTCATCCCAAGATTTGTGGATTTGAACTGTAAGGCCAAACTACATCTTTAATTTTAAATATGCTATTACTGTTTCTTCTTGAAAACGGTCCCAAACCAGTGTGTTTTCTAGACACGTGATTTAACAGGAGGCTGTTAAACCAGCATGCAATTTAAATCAGATACTGGTTTTAAATCATCACCATGTAAACACATTTGTTTGTGGTAGGGCTGCACTGTAATAGCTGTATCAAAACTTTCCTAGCAAATATAGTCAAACTACATGGACACTATAAAAACAGAACAGATTCCACCCTGAAACAGATTCTCATTCGCACTGTCTCCGCTAACTTGGGTTTAGTTACCAACACTAGGGGTTTACTTAAACGTTGCTAGGATGATATGGACTTAAGTGAGGCCATGTTTGATTATAAAAGGCATCTTTCCCTGTCATAACAGAAAGCAGATTTTAAATAAATAAATAAATAGATCCAACTTGACTCACAAAATTGAGGCTATGATGACTGAAGGATGAACATTTGCTACCTATCCATTCTCAGTTCTGCAGTTTATACTATAGTAGCCAAAAAGTAATCCACCTATCACAAGTAGTACAGCACTTCAGCTTTAGTTCCAAAACTTTTGGGGTTTTCTTTTATTCTTTTTTTTACTCTACGGCAACTCACATCGTAGCTATTACTTCAATATCATTACAGTCATTTAATTCCCTTTGAGGGTTTTAAGTGGGAGGAGTCATTACAGCAGTAGTGAGGCAATTTGTAAGTATATATTAAGTACTTAATAGAATCTAACAATCTATCATATCATGTCAATTGATAGCATTAAACCACTAAAATATTGAGACGTGAAAGCTTTGGGATAATTCTTATGTACAGCAGTCAGCTTTCAAACTTACACATATTCAAGGGAGAGAATTTTAAAGGCAGAATTAAAACAGCTGTAGGTTTTAGAAAATATTCTTTTTGTTCTATAAGAATACAGAAGTACCATCATTCAGTGATGTTTCATCCTGAAACAAGATTTCCTTTAGCACAGACTGCTTTGTTGGTGCATTGCCTATGTCAGAGTAAATTAAAAGGGAAGTTCCCTGACATAGAGCAGAACACTCTCATTTGATAAGCATACACTTGGGGGAAGATGAGGAGGCATAACTGGAGGAAAGAACAAGATGCTAGAATCTAGGAGATTGTAAATTGAAGACTGTACATTTAAGTTTTTCCATTGCATAGCTGTGTACGCTTATACGTGTGCATGGCCAGTCCAAATGACTCAGTAGAACAACTGAAGTGATCTGAATGAATACCATCTGTAAGCTTTGTGGCATTGGTGCAGTGCTTCAAAAAGACGGAAATCCTACTTACTTTTTTTGCATTTCAGGTAAAACATGTTTTGCAGACCAGCACTATTATTTTTAAAAGGGAAGACAATAGGCTGTATAAAGACCTTAAAATGTTTCTCTGCTGTCATCGTTCTCAGGCTGGACTCTAACATGGGACCCAGGGGACTACTGCAGCCTGTTTGTTCCGTTTTAGACCAGCTATGACCAGCTGTGGCTCTACTGATTCCAACTCAGCTACCAGGAAAATCTGAGTTCTTAATTCTAAGCCAGTAAAGAGTGGTTTGCAAAGTAAGCCAATTATTTTCAGTGACACCAGTTGCTACAGATGGTTTTATCTTAACGCTTATTCTTGTAATTGGTCATTAGTTCCTTTCCTTAAAGCAAACGCATAATCCAACAACAATCCTGCCAGATGTTCAAGCTTTGAACATATATTTCATGGACAGTGACCCAACCCTCCAAGCTTGTTTTCGGGAGCCATTTGGAAATAACCCTCTGTGAGCAGATTTCATACTTGATATATGATCTGCCCTTTTCTTGGACAAACTCATCATAAGTATCTGAACAGAGCAGGAATCCAAGCTCCCTGTTATATAGGATTTTTCTAACTAAACCTTCAAGAGCAAAGAGTGAAATACAGATTAAAAACTAGTGAAACAAAAGCCTCTATGTCTCACAATAGAAAATACTAATTAGAAGGGATCAAAAATCCATTCGGCTTTACAGATCTGTTTTACAGACCTGTTTTACAGAAGTACTACACACAAGACTGTTTCAATTGTTGGAATCATTATGGCCAATGATATTTCAGTAATAAAATAACAAGTCTGCATTCTTACTAATATTATTTTCGTAACAACATTTTCAGTCTGTGAAATATGCTTATGTACATACAAACCGTATAGATTTTTAATAGGCTTATCAATGCATTAACAAGATTTTAACTAGTGTGTGGCCTGAAGTAACACCAAGAAAGGGTGAAAGGTAGTACTAAGATGGCTTTTAGATGAATAGTACTCCTAACCCTTATAAAATCATTTTGATGCCGTTATTCAAAGACTTATCTCCTTTTCTTGTTTCTACAGTATTTCCTAAGTAAAGATTCTTTTCCTCACAAATGCTGAAAGCTATCGACCATATCAATGCAATGAACAGTTATCATAAAGAATGATCTTCAGATAAAATTCTCCATGCTGGATTTCTAAAACACATCATCCAAAACCAAATTTTAAATCCCTGAAAGAAACATAAAATAAAAATAAAAATAGTGACCAAGGCCTGAAAAACTTGAAGACAGATGGCTCCAGAAGGAAGAGAGAATTTTTGAAATGTCAACTTACTTAGTTTTGATACTGCATTTCAAAAATCCTGAATACTTGTATTTTATTCCTATTTATAGCTCCAAATTGACATTTATTCATGCGACAACAGCTATAACGTAAGCTATTAAGAAAAAATTGGTACCACTTAAACAAATGATATGTTACCTTATATCATGTTTCTCTTTGACTTGACACATATTAACTTCCTTTGCATAGAAACATAACAAAAACAAGTGCCTAAGGACCAAATCACCTAGGGCCTAAATCAGCATATGCAATAAAGCCACAGAAATGTAAAGTTTAGGTCTCTACTGTGTAAGTAATGTGTATTGTTGATCCAGTTCTCAGATCTGAAAGTTTTTGAGAACAACTGAGAAACAGGACCTCTTTGAAAAGTATGATCTTGCTAATTAGCCCTTCACTTTGCTTCCATGGTTCTGGGCAACAAAAGAGACTAAGTTCTCCTTTGGACAGACATCTGGTCAGATTTTACTTCGGTAAGGTGGTCTGAGCACACAGCAGCCCCAGGTGGCAGACATCTCTGCACTGGCAGACAAGGACAGCAGGGTCTGAACACAGCTCTGTCATCCCAGAAGAAACCTGCAGAGGCAGATCACAGTGAGCGCTTCTCTGGCCATGTTACCAAGATATAATTGCTAGAATTAAAAATGGGAATTCATAAGCAGGTGGAAGAGGCCAAGGCTTGTGAAGCTATGAATCCTGTAAAGCCAAACATTTCACTTTGGTTTTGAATAAATGGCTGGTAGCGGGACTATGTAAACTTTTTGTGTTGGACCACTGTGTTATAAGAGAAAACAGCTTTGCTGACTCTCACAGTGTGAAACCAATTTATATCAGTAGAGAACTGGGTCTTCTACATATATCCTTACTGTTAAAATGGTGCATTTTCCATATTAATAATTGCATCCTGAAGTCAGCTCTTCTCCAACCATAGTAAGTAGAATTTTGGTATATCTTACTTGAAAAACACATGACGTAAAATAATTTAGCAGATTTAAATGAGGTCCTGATGATAATCATTTGAAATATCTTCCTAATTAATTTCCACAAACTGGCTAAAAGAATAAGTCCTCTACAGATTCAGTATTTATATCAGATTTTTAACTGCTACCCTAAGGAGCAGAACTTTTAAAAATGTACTTATTTTAATCTGTTGGGAATAGTTGCAGAATATTCATAAGCAGTGTAGCAGCAGAAAAGAATGCTCTCTATGCCTATAAACGCAACACCTTAATATCATCAAATGATGACACATGGTGCATTGAAATGAAACACTACTAACAGTTGTACTGCAAACACAGATTTACCACTAAATTCCTCTAATTAGCCACAATAATTTTTCAAGTCATATGGTTTTCCTCAGCAGGCTCCAGCACGGGGTGCCTCACATCAGCTGTCGTCCTTCAGGAAATAACCTTCTGCTCTGGTGTGGGGTCCTGCATGGGTGTGGATATCTGTTCCATCATGGTCTTTCCATGGGCTGCAGGGGAATCTTTCTTGTGGTGCTCAAAGGGCTGTTTCTCACACTTTGTTCCTCAGTCCTCATGGCCATGCAGTGTTTCGTCTGTTCTTAAATAAGTTTTCCCATGTTGGCTGATGTGGTGAGCTGTACCCTGTATTGAGTCAGTTGGAGCTGACCGGAACCATCTGTGTCTGGCTCCAGGCAGCCCCACTCCTGCTCACCAAGGGCCCTGCAGCCTCCTATCCTGCTGCCAACACTGGACAGAACCTACACCCAATACACAAGCCCACGTCAAGCATGGTCTCTTCCTGCTCTAATCACTTAGCTTGGAAGGATTTGGGCATTGTCCATGTTGAAGAAATAACAAGCATCATCTATCTGATATGGAGCCAATAAGGCAAAGAGATGCTTAAGTTACTTTTCCCACCTCTCCCATTTCTAATTTAACAAACACGATCCAGGTCTCTGATTCACATGGCAGGAACAATCTCCAAATGCCCTATTCCTCATCAGAGCTGGCAAAGCATTTGGATGAAGAGCTGTGATGGAATTATTCTTGAGATACATGGTTTTTAATATCACACATTTTGAGCCTCAACCCAAACACTTAACCAGGAAAAAATATTAATTTTAGCCTCTCTTTTGGTAGTATTCTGATCTTTTTGAGGTATTATTTTCTAGAGAAGCTGAAAGAGGAAAAAAAATCAATCCCTTTAAGTACAACAGAAAGCAATTAGAGATGCAGCAAATGAAAAAGTACCTAAGCAGTAGGAACCAAGATCTAATTAAGACTTGTAATTAGAAATAAATTGACATCAAAAAGGGGAAAAAATCAGGATGCTTAATGTCAGAAGGAAATAGTTGTCAGATTAGTTAATATATTCTCAGAGGTAAACAGGTTACCAAGCAATGAAGATAACATAATGTATGGACAATGCATATGAATGTTGCATTAAATGCAACCAAAGGTGTAGAAGCTGCATAATCTCAAAGATAAAAATGAACTAAAGACTGTACAAAATAATGAGGGGAAGCAGGGAGTGAAAAAGATAACTCAGAAACCACGAGTGGAGGATAAAATCAGAAGTTTCAGTTTAACACCACAGGACACAAAATAATGAAATTCCAGTGATGAGTAGCAGTAGAAAATCAGAAGCTTTCTAAAAGATCTCCAATGCAAGCAGTGATCAGCTTTTATACTAAATTAATACAATCGTCCTGCTTTACTAGTATTTTAACTAATGCTTAGATTCAGTGAATGCTATCTAGCTCTTTACACTTTTCATTTAGCTTTAAACTTCCCACGGTCTAATCTCTGTTTAACTTAAAATTATTCAGCAACAAAACAGATTTAGAGGCAAATACATCACAAAAGGCCTGTTATCCACATACTGCTGCTTAAAGCTGAGTGATTTTTTTTTTAAATGCTTTTCCCTTCTGCAGTGTCAAATGGCAAGAATCATTGTTCTGTGGGAATACACAATTTCACTGAAATGATCAGGAAACCAGGCAGGCAGCCAGGCTGACCATCCTGGCCAACCTCGGTCTTTTAGACCCATGGGGTCCAACTTTCCTATGCTGCCCAGCAGAATCTTATTTCCTGCACAGCTAGCTGTGTTTATACTTCTTTATTATTTGTTTATCTAGCAGACCATAAAGACTGCAACCCACCTGGTGTACTATGGAGCAGAAAAACTGTGGATACATACAAGAGAAAGGTAAGTTATGTTTCGAAGCTATAATGAAAGGAAAGCCAAAACATTCCTTCATGAGAAAAGCCTCAGAAAGACAACACAATTGTTACAACATCTATAAAGACACAATATAGTTGAGAGAAAATATGGCTAATAGTAGATGACAGTGTGTCTAAATGAGAATGTAAGTGTTTTGCAGAACTGTCCTGCAAGACAACAGATGAGATAATATTAAGCAGTCTGGTACATGAGGTAGGATCTCGACATTGAACAAGTGGTGTAAATGCTTCTAATTTCTATGAGTTTGAGAGTGATTAGCATGTTAGCCACTTGCAGAAGTATGTGACCAAAAAAAAAAAGTCATTTTTAGCAGTTCTCGTCACTACTAAATATATGGGGTTTTTCCCCTTCAATTTATTGTACACATATCATTCCAGATTGTTCAGCCTGCAGTTTCAGGGTGCACTGTTTCTAAAACAGATATATGTGTTTTCTTCAAGGATTACACAATTTCTGAATACGAAATTGTAGTATAGCAAATGGAGGTGTTAACTACTAAGGAATCATACGCAAGAGAGATCTGATTGATGGAAAGGATGCAAAGGTGATGTAAGGGAAGTAAAAAATCAGTTTTTAAATATTTGTGAGGCACATGAATTAATCTGAATCAACATTTGCAAATACTGTCCCCAAAATGTGCTTAAGTGGGTTTTACTTAAGATTTAGTAATTATATGACTCCTTAGTGTGTATATATATATAAAATAATACATATATATACAAAATGGGTTGATGTAATAAAGACCTAGAGGGTTTTCCTTCAAATTTAGAAATGGTTAACACTTAACAGATACTCCTAATACCTGCAGAAATACTGTTCGTTGAAGAGTATGTTTTCTTGCCCTTGATTTTAGTACTTTTTTATCAAATGAGTGTTTGCAAAGATCACAGTTTTTCACTAGAATGAGGATTTGGACCTTCAGGCACTGGACAGGACTTGAAACAAGACATCCATGTACTAAGACAAAACATTTCAAACTGATCTGAATTTATCTTTACCTGCTAATAGTGAAATGAGTTTGAGTCTTGGTAAAAATTCAGAACCCTGAATATACAAGGAAAGTCAATTTCTATTTAATTAAAACCAAGTGCATCTGGCCTATGGAACTGCTAGGAACTCCTTCAATTTCTGAATCATAGCATCAAGTGTTTTATTTCTAACATATGTATTAAGTCTTTTAATAATTGTGTTTGAAAAGTATCAGATAGTTGTAACTCATCTGAGAGGACTAATGGATATAAAGGATTGAATCCTATAGCAATGCTTGTGCATGACCTGTCCATCTGTCATGGTGATTGGTCAGGATGTCCTTGCCACTACAATAATCTATGGATCTTTTCAACGAATGCTACATTTAGCTAATACAGAAAAGACTTGCTCTTGTTCAAATGTGTTCAGCATGTTTGTTGGAACTGGGATGCAAATGGGCTGCTGTAGATTACTTGTACATCCTACTCCAATCTCTGTCTCTCTCATAATGAGGTTTGGACTATGCTCCTCGTTAGGATGAAAAGTGTTTCATTGATTAATTAGCCTTCCTAAGCTTATCTTTGTTCTCTCCTAAGAAGAAATCAGGAGTGAAGTCAAGTTTATTAAAAATAATTATTCTTCAGATGTACAGTGAAGGTAGCGCATGAGTTTACTGAATCACTGAATCAGAGTAGTGAGCCATAATATCACAGCAAAGAGATAATAAAAGAAGAAAACTAAATCATTATTTCCAAGTATGAACTGCTACCTTCAAAAACCTCATCTATGCAGATACAACAGAAAATTCCAGTCTTTGTTACATAAAATTTCCCTTTTTATTTCTTTTTATTTTAGAAGGAATTACAGATACTCAGGATGGGAAAAAATTACACCAGTGAGAAGTGTTATCCTATCATACTGATATTTCAGCCATCATCCTGAATTATCTGTAACAAGACTAAATTTCCAGTTAGTATAAACTGAGAGGAACTTCAGAAAGTTGAAACAACCTAAGCAATGATCAGGGTCATCTTCTCTAATATGAGTGGAATTTGGAGGTTGTCCAAGAACCTGAGGCTATGGCTCAGACTTATTCCTAAGGACAGTGCTGCTGTCATTGTTTAACCTCTTATCTCTCGTGAGTCTTAAGGAAATCTAACCCAGTGTAACTGTTTTCCTTACAGTGGTATTAATTGCAGGCTTAAGGCATGACTTGGAAATTCTCTAGAAGATATCTTCATAAATATGAAGAATTTAAGGGCAGACAAAACCATGACAACAATTTAATTTGACCTTCTGCATAGCACAGGCCATAACATTTACTCTATGAGGTCTATATCAGACCTACCTGTGGTCAACTTAGAGAGTGTATGTATTTAGTACATAAAAACTTGACTTCAAAATTCAAGTAAATGAAAGTAAATATTTTAGAAGTTACATGTACTAAAATATGCACGTTATCTTCTGCCTGGACATCTTTTTTTTCTTTAAGTTTATGACTCCTGGCTCTCATTATGCTTTTTTTCCATTAAAGGGTCCCTATGGATAGAAAATTTGTCCTCGTGTAGGTACTGTCAAACGTTGTTACATAGAGAGTGCTGGGACTGTCTGATACCTTTAAGGCAGTTTGATCTTTTGCACTCACATGAGCCTGGTTATGCTTACTTCTGCCTTTGCCAAAAGGTACCCGTTTTGCATAGCATGTGTTTGACTCATTCAAAATTTTAGGAAAAGTTCAGACTTTCCTGAAAAAATATGTAAGAAAATGAATGGTGTTTCACTGTGTAAAAAGTTTGGCCTCTAGTTTTACACTATAGGAGATCGCTAGATTATTTTGTATAACTAGATGAGGTGAGAGTCTGAGGAATTGAAGGGAAAGACTTGTGGCTAAGATTAATCATAGGATCACAGAAGAGCTGGGGTTGGCAGGGACTTCTGGAGATCACCTAGTGCAACCTTCCTTCTCAAGCAAGGTCATCTAGAGCAAGTTGCTCAAGCCTGTGTCCAGTCAGGTTTTTAATATCTCCAAGGATTAAATAGTTTCACAAGTGGCTACTAATTGTATAGTCCTCTTTCCCGGATTCAGCTATGTGACGGACTGAAAGACGACTCAGCTTGAAGCAGCTAAGCAAACTTTATTTTCTGCAAGTGTCTTTTATAGCTACAAATAAGGAGCCCGGAATATGCAGACATACAGGACATTCACGTACTTCAGCATTCTCAGAGTACCCTGCATCCAGGGTTTGTATCAACCAGTCACACAATCAGCCAACCACACGATAAGCCAGCGTCCTGGCCAAGGACACAACTGTCACACATCCCATGCACTCTGAACTCCGTTTGATTTTTTGCAGTTCCTTAGATTATGGTCTTGTTTTCTTTTTATCCATATTGTTAAACTGAGTTTTCATGCCTGCTGCAGATCTCTAGCTCATCTTCCAGGTTTGTGCTACAAGTTAGGATAGGGTTAATTTTCACAAGAAGCTGAGTGGCAACATCTAGGATAGTCAAATGGAACCAGATGGTGGGATATTTCATGCTATACTGACGTCATGACCAGTATATATAAGGGTTGGGGGAAGCACATATAACTGAGCTGCAGCCAGGTTAGGTGGTGTCAGCGTGGCACCAGCAGTGTCGAGGGTGTCAGGGGCTTCGGCACACCAGCAGTGTTGGCAGCAGGTTTCTCCTGGTATGAAATTGTGTTGTATGTTACTCACTTAATATATTACTTCATTATTGTTATTATCTTTGTTTATTTTCCCTTTGTGGTGTTCAACTAAACTCTCTTTATCTCAACCCACCGGATTTTACCTTTTCCTCCCGATTCTCTCTTCCATCATACCAGGGAGGTGAAGGGGGCGTGAGCAAGCAGCCTCATGCTGCTTAGTGGCTGGCTAGACTTAAACCATGACAGTCCTTTATGGCACCCAACATGGGGCTCAAAGCATTGAAATAAAAACAGATCTACCAAAGCATGTGAAGACAGTTTTGTTATACACACTTTTTATATTCATTAAATAGTCTATGGTTGCAATGTTAATCCATTTGCTCACATGGTGGTGTCATGTAAATCCTTACGCGCACTGTGTATTACCTGCATCAATATTTATCATCTCTGGGAGATGGACTAGGACTATCATGTTGCTGTATTGGATATTACTGAAATACTGTAAGATTATACCACTGGTCACGAGGTTAATTTAGTATCTGTGTGCAGCATTGTCATTTATTAGAA
>NW_010389950.1:0-1123 GCF_000710305.1 Buceros rhinoceros silvestris | reverse complement strand
CCAGATTGTGAGAATTTGGAATATTCTTGGGATGCTCAAGTTAGTTTGCCCTTGTTTCTATGTCTTCTGAATATGTCCCAGGCCTTGTTTAAAGTTACACAATATTTTTTCAAGAATATCACCTATAGATCTGCCCTGAGGCTGGAGAGTTATGAGTGGTAGGGGGTGTGGGAGAGCATAGGCAAGTGCCTAGGACAGTGGTCTCCTCCAGCGTTTTGGAATTTTACTCCTGAACGAGTGCAGAACCCTTAAAAACTAGTGAAATATTTGGCAGAAGTATGTTGTCTACCTGTCAATTCCAGAGGCACATATCACTGCAGTGTACTGGCACCTGCTATGAAAGCAGTAATTTGAACATGTAATGTTATATGTCAACACCAACATCCTAAAAACATCATGACACTGGACAATGTGAACCACAATATATCTTTGGAACACTTCTGATCCACTTCTGATTTTAGAAGGTTGTGAAATTAAATTAAATTTGTCAAGTACTCATACACTACTGTGATGAGTTAAACAGAAGTGCCTGCCATTAATGTCCGTTAATTCAACTTTGACTATAAGATTTGAATGGTTTGCAAAAATCATACTCTAATGCCATGATGCGGAAAAAGCAAAATATTTTGATGTGCATGAAGTAAGCATTAATTAGCCTGTGCAATGAGTCAGACAATTTTGAGGGGAAAAAATAGCATGTAACTATCTAATTTAAACCGTAACAGAATAACTTTATAGATGAGAACTGAACTAAATTAGCCCAGAAAAATCTTCATATCGCTATTTCCCATCAACTCTTTTGGGGGAAGGGGTAGTTTTATGAGTTTCTTTAGGTTTTAATGTTAGGTGGCTTTAAGTATTTTCTGAAACATTTCCAAATCTGCAAAAGCCTTTTCAGGTTTGGATACTAGAACTGGACAGAAATTTGCGGAAATATGGCCTTACTCAAACTATGCTATTATCCCTTTGTATAAGAGAAATTAAATAATTTCCAGGACAAGTTTAACCTTTAATTTCTGTGGTTTGCACGAACACATATGTGCTCTGACATTCAACGCACTTCAACTTATTCTGTTCAAAAATCATCCCTAATGCATGTCGCGGTTTGAGAAGGGGGGCATTT